>NC_048569.1:78762113-78884613 GCF_013265735.2 Oncorhynchus mykiss | reverse complement strand
CTTAACCTAACCATTTGTAATGAATGCCTGAACTTAACCTAAACATTTGTAATGAATGCCTGAACTTAACCTAACCATTTGTAATGAATGCCTGAACTTAACCTAACCATTTGTAATGAATGCCTGAACTTAACCTAACCATTTGTAATGAATGCCTGAACTTAACCTAAACATTTGTAATGAATGCCTGAACTTAACCTAACCATTTGTAATGAATGCCTGAACTTAACCTAAACATTTGTAATGAATGCCTGAACTTAACCTAACCATTTGTAATGAATGCCTGAACTTAACCTAAACATTTGTAATGAATGCCTGAACTTAACCTAAACATTTGTAATGAATGCCTGAACTTAACCTAAACATTTGTAATGAATGCCTGAACTTAACCTAACCATTTGTAATGAATGCCTGAACTTAACCTAGCCATTTGTAATGAATGCCTAAACTTAACCTAACCATTTGTAATGAATGCCTGAACTTAACCTAACCATTTGTAATGAATGCCTGAACTTAACCTAACCATTTGTAATGAATGCCTGAACTTAACCTAACCATTTGTAATGAATGCCTAAACTTAACCTAACCATTTGTAATGAATGCCTAAACTTAACCTAACAATTTGTAATGAATGCCGAAACCTAACCTGACCATTTGTAATGAATGCCTAAACTTAACCTAACCATTTGTAATGAATGCCTAAACTTAACCTAACCATTTGTAATGAATGCCTAACCTTAACCTAATCATTTGGGATGAATGCCAAAAACATGACCTAAACATTTGGAATAAATGCCTAAACTTAACCTAAGGATTTGAAATGAATGCCTAAACTTAACCTAAGGATTTGAAATGAATGCCTAAACTTAACCTAACCATTTGTAATGAATGCCTGAACTGAACCTGACCATTTGTAATGAATGCCTAAACTTAACCTAACCATTTGTAATGAATGCCTAAACTTAACCTAACCATTTGTAATGAATGCCTAAACTTAACCTAACCATTTGTAATGAATGCCTAAACTTAACCTAACCATTTGTAATGAACGCCTGAACTTAACCTAACCATTTGTAATGAATGCCTGAACTTAACCTAACCACCATTTGTAATGAACGCCTAACCTTAACCTAAGCATTTGGAATGAATGCCTAAACCTAACCTAATCATTTGGGATGAATGCCAAAAACGTAACCTAACCATTTGGAATGAATGCCTAAACCTAACCTAATCATTTGGGATGAATGCCAAAAACATAACCTAACCATGTGGGATGAATGCCAAAAACATAACCTAAACATTTGGGATGAATGCCTAAACTTAACCTAAGGATTTGAAATGAATGCCAAAAACGTAACCTAACCATTTGGAATGAATGCCTAAACTTAACCTAACCATTTGTAATGAATGCCTGAACTTAACCTGACCATTTGTAATGAATGCCTAAACTTAACCTAACCATTTGTAATGAATGCCTAAACTTAACCTAACCATTTGTAATGAATGCCTAAACTTAACCTAACCATTTGTAATGAATGCCTAAACTTAACCTAACCATTTGTAATGAACGCCTGAACTTAACCTAACCATTTGTAATGAATGCCTGAACTTAACCTAACCACCATTTGTAATGAACGCCTGAACTTAACCTAACCATTTGTAATGAATGCCTAACCTTAACCTAAGCATTTGGAATGAATGCCTAAACCTAACCTAATCATTTGGGATGAATGCCAAAAACGTAACCTAACCATTTGGAATGAATGCCTAAACCTAACCTAATCATTTGGGATGAATGCCAAAAACATAACCTAACCATGTGGGATGAATGCCAAAAACATAACCTAAACATTTGGGATGAATGCCTAAACTTAACCTAAGGATTTGAAATGAATGCCAAAAACGTAACCTAACCATTTGGAATGAATGTGAATGTGTGAATGAATGTGACGTTTAGAGCAACTTTGAAATTTGATGTTTGGAAAACCGTGGACAAATGTTGAACTCTGAAGTAAAACGGGTAAAACCATGAGATCTTGTTACCCACCCACCCACCTACCTACCAATCCATCCCATTCTATGGCAGTGATGATCATGAGCCTTTTTAAAATGAATATTCCAAAGCCATTCCACTGCTCTCTGACAGCAACCCCACAGACAGCCACCTGCTTGACATCCCAACAGGAGTGAGAATCAGAGAGCAATAGATGGCAAGATATCACCATTAATTAACTCTCAAAATAACATGATTTAAATAACAAACAGAAGAACAATACAACATTATGTGGGAGGAAATCATGGAGATTATAGCTGCATCCCACAAGACACCCTTTTCCCTGTCACACCCTGATCTGGTTCCCCTGTCCTTTTGATTGTCCCCACCACCTCCAGGTGTCCCTTATTATCCCTGTGTTTCCTATCTCTCTGTGCCAGTTTGTCTTGTTTGCCAAGTCAACCAGCGTTCTTCCTTGCTCCTATTTTACCCAGTCTCTGTTTGTTTCTAGTCCTCCTGGTTTTGACCCTTGCCTGTCCTGACTCTGAACCCGCCTGCCTGACCACTCTGCTTGTTCTGACTACCTATACCACCCTGTACTGTTTTTGGACTCGGATGTGGTTTCTGACCCCTGCCTGGCCTGACCTCGAGACTGCATATTGTCTAGTACTGTTTGGACTCTGACCTGGTTTATGAACTCTCACCTGTCCCCGACCTGCCTTTGCCTACTCCCTTTGTTATAATAAATATCGGAGCTCTACCATCTGCCTCCCGTGTCTGCATCTGGGTCTCGTCTTGTGCCCTTATAGTACGAACTGGCCATGACAGACCCAGCAGACTTGGACCAGCTCCGTCACGTTGTCTCCCTGCAGGGAGCCACCATTGGGAGGCATGAGGAGGTACTTCAGGACCTTTTGGAAGGGCTTCATTCCTTGACGGAATGCCATGACCAAGGGCTCAAAGGCGATAATGGAGCAAATCAGTGAATTAGCTCATAGGCAGCACGCCACATCTGACACCTCCTAACCACTCAGTTACCTTCCTACTAGTGGTGGATTGGTTCAACCTACCCCGGCTCCCCGAGAGCCGCGCTTACCTCTTCCAGAACGTTATGCAGGCAATTCTGCTACCTGCCGGGCGTTCCTTTCCCAGTGTTCTCTAATCTTCAAACTCCAGCACTCTTCATTCCGGTCGGACCGATCGAGGATAGCATATATAATCACGCTAATGTCTGGAAGAGCACTCTCCTGGGCAACTGCTGTGTGGGAGCAGCAATCTGCTGTGTGCCAAAGCTTGGAGGAATTCATCTCAGAATTGAGGAAGGTTTTTGATTCTCCGGTGCCCGGGAGGGAGGAGGCTCGAAAACAACTGCAGGTACATTAGAACTCCCGTAGTGTGGCAGACTACGCAGTAGATTTTCGCACAGCGGCCGCTGAGAGTTCCTGGAATCCGAAGGCTCTGTCCGACACTTTACTCTATGGACTGTCGGAGGGGATAAAGGACGAGCTCGCAGCTCGGAAAATACCACTGGACCTCGATTCCCTTATTGCCCTTTTGATTAGGATTGATGGCCGCCAATGAGAACACCGGTATGAGAGGAGGTCGGGCCTCGGGAACACTCGTTAGTCTGATGATGGCACTCGTCCTAAGGAATCTGGAAATCCCCAAAGTGTGTATTTCCGAGGAGAGCAGAAAACACCCGAGGTTCCCCGAGAATCATCAACAACGGGTTATCGGTTGGGAAATGCTCACGTAGGCTGAGTTCAAACTGTTGTCTGTACTGTGGAGGGGCAGGACATTGTCGTGTCTTTGGCATCATTCAAATGAAGACTGTTAGATTATCAAATCAATTCTCTGTAATTATTATTACGTGATTAACTAATCAGGTAAATGTAATTAACTAGGAAGTCGGGGCACCAAGGAAAATACTCAGATTAGAAAGTTATAATTTTCCTAATATAACTTTCATATATTTTAATATCTGATCAATTAGTCTTCTAATTATTGAGTTATTCTTTACCTCACGTTAGTCTCATTCCAAACGTCATACATTTTTGTGCACGGACCCAGTCTTCACTATGAGTCACCCATACATCAATTGTCTCAATCATTTATTTATTAACTAACTAAATAATCACAGAAATGCACACACAAACAAACAAAGTAGATATGGTTATAAGGAAATGATAGGGGATTTGCCCTAGTGGGCTAAACCGGCATGGCGGCTTGGTAGACAAAGGGACTGAGAAGGGCGCGCAAGACAAAAGAGTCACTACACAGTTGATAATTAGAACAATTGAACTGCTACTCCTTTGCACATGAACGCTCACTCATTTGGGAATAATTGCAATCAATATATTTATTTACGCTCAGTGTGTTGTCGTGATCTCTGTTGAAAGTTTGTTTCTGTTGGAGAGTTTGTCTGCCCTCTCTCTCTCTTCCTTGGTTAGAATGGATAGTTCAGAGTCCCATTCAGAAATGTTTTTATGGATAGATGTTTCAGCAGTTGTCGGCCTTCGCAATCAATGGTATAGAATTCCTAGCTGCAGACTAAGATTTGCTCTTATTCTGTTGGATCGATAGTCTCAGAGTTTAACCACGTGGTATGGTTAAACGATTCAGCAATCTACTCAAATCTTAGCTCCCACTGTGATGAGGTACTGGTCTGGTCTCAAACCTTAGCCCTCTCCTGGTAATCGAGGTAAACTGGTCTGATAGGAAATCCTTCAGGTGGGGGTTATATTCGTAACAGTAGAAAGGGGCTGTCCCATGACGCCAGATCAATGTCTGTGCTCATGGGGCGGGTCAATGTTTTAGTTAAACTCCAAAGGGAATTGGAGTTTCCTTCATTAACAGTTTAAAATCACATTACATAATTTCACAAATAGTTTCATCTTTACTCATTCATTTTATACAACAATTAGACGCAAGCCTCACAACTGAGACTCTTGTATAAACAGAGTTATAGTAATGTGGCTTTATTGTCTCTCATGAGTTTCACAAAATTGTACAAAATGGACCAGTTCATAGCTGGATTCTTCCCCGACCGTGTACACATTCTCCAAAACATGGACATTGTTCAGTTCTCAAGTTCTGTGATTCTCCTGTGAAACTCACTCTCTCTATACTCTAGCCATGAGGAGAGAAACTCCTCTAGGAGTTTATGACCTGCCTAACATAGCCTGGTTGTAGGGGGAAGAGAGAGAGGTGGTGAGAGAGAGAGAGAGAGAGAGGGGGATGGTGCAGAGAGAGGGGGATGGTGCTTGCTGTTCCCAAAGAGGGCCACGTCATGACAACATTATATAGCTAGCTACCTGCCCTGTTAGGAAACCATTGTCTCTGGTGGGCACAAGTACTTTGGTGAGTTCCCTAATTCCCATCACCCGCAATCCTTTTTTTGTGCTTTTGCTTTGGGGAGACCAATCTAAGTCTCTCTGAGTGCTCATTGACTCTGGGGCTGATGAAAGTTTCATGGATGCTACTATTGTTTCTGAACTTAGTATTCCCACTCAACCCCTCTCTGTCCCCATGGATGCAAGGGCACTGGACGGCCGCTCAATTGGAAGAGTCACCCATAGTACAGTGCCAGTTCATATACAGGTTTCTGGAAACCACAGTGAGACCATACAGTTCCTCCTCATTGCATCTCCCCATGTTCCTGTTGTCTTTGGATTTTCTTGGCTCCAAAAACACAACCCTGTTATTGACGGGACCACGAGCTCCATCCTGGGTTGGGGCCCATTTTGCCATTCCCACTCTCTTAACCTCTTTGATCTCTAGGGGCGCTATTTCATTTTTGGATAAAAAACGTTCCCGTTTTAAGCGCGATATTTTGTCACGAAAAGATGCTCGACTATGCATATTCTTGACAGTTTTTGAAAGAAAACACTCTGAAGTTTCAGAATCTGCAAAGATATTGTCTGTAAGTGCCCCAGAACTCATTCTACAGGCGAAACCAAGATGATGCGTCAACCAGGAAATGAGCAGAATTTCTGAAGCTCTGTTTTCCATTGTCTCCTTATATGGCTGTGATTGCGCAAGGAATGAGCCTACACTTTCTGTCGTTCCCCCAAGGTGTTAGCAGCATTGTGACGTATTTGTAGGCATATCATTGGAAGATTGACCATAAGAGACTACATTTTCCAAGTGTCCGCCTGGTGTCCTGCGTGGAATTCGGTGCGCAATTGCCAGCTACTTGTACTTTTCCATTTGATTGAGGGGAGAAACCATGCTTCCATGAACGATATATCATTGAAGAGATATGTGAAAAACACCTTGAGGATTGATTCTAAACAACGTTTGCCATGTTTTCAGTCGATATAATGGAGTTAATTTGGAAAAAAGTTCGCGTTTTGAGGACTGAATTTTCTGTTTTTTTTGGTAGCCAAATGTGATGTATAAAACGGAGCTATTTCTAATACACAAAGAATCTTTTTGGAAAAACTGAGCATCTGCTATCTAACTGAGAGTATCCTCATTGAAAACATCAGAAGTTCTTCAAAGGTAAATTATTTTATTTGAAGGCTTTTATGTTTTTGTTGAAATGTTGCGTGCTGGATGCTAACGCTAATGCTAACGCTAAATGCTACGCTAGCTAGCTACTTTTACACAAATTATTGTTTTCCTATGGTTGAGAAGCATATTTTGAAAATCTGAGATGACAGTGTTGTTTACAAAAGGCTAAGCTTGAGAGATGGCATATTTATTTCATTTCATTTGCGATTTTCATGAATAGTTAACGTTGCGTTATGGTAATGAGCTTGAGGCTGTAGTCACGATACCGGATCCGGGTTTGGAAGATCAGAGAGGTTAAAGCAACACAGCCGTCCCTGAAACGTCCTCCTCAGGGCATTAGCAAGGCTTTGGATGTCTCTGCCATTCCCACTAAATACCATGACCTCCTGGAAGTTTTCAGTAAGGCACGTGCTACTTCTCTTCCCCAGCACCGTAATTATGATTGTGCCATTAATCTCCTCCCAGGCACCACACCACCCCATGGTCGGCTATATTCTCTATCCGGGCCGGAGACCAAGGTCATGGAGGAATACATAGAGGAGTCTCTGGCTACTGGAGGTGTCCGTCCATCTGCATCTCCTGCCGGAGAAGAAGGACAAGACCCTGCATCCGTGTATTGACAACCGGGGTCTGAATGACATTATGATTATGAATCGTTGCCCCCTACCACTCCTCTCATCAGCAATTGAACCTCTCCAGGGGGCCACCATTTTTTACAAGCTGGACCTTCGGAATGCCTACCACCTGGTTCGGATACGCGAAGGAGGTGAGTGGAAGACAGCATTCAACACAGCCAGCGGAAGAGAAGAAAATTAGGAGAGAGGCGAGAGAAATGAAAAAAGAGGAGAGGGAAATGAAAAGAGAGGAGAGCGAAATGAGAAGAGAGGAGAGGGTAATGAGAAAAGAGGAGAGGGAAATGAAAAGAGAGGAGAGTGAAATGAGAAGAGAGAAGAGGGAAGGAAATGAGAAGACAGGAGAGGGAAATCAGAAAAGAGGAGAATTAGGAGAGGAGAGGGAAATGAGAAGAGATGAGAGCAAAATGAGAAGAGAGGAGAGTGAAATGAGAAGAGAGGAGAGGGAAATGAGAAGAGAGGAGAGGGTAATGAGAAGAGAGGAGAGGGAAATGAGAAGAGAGGAGAGCGAAATGAGAAGAGAGGAGAGGGAAATGAGAAAAGTGTAGCTAAATAAGGTGTGACTTTAATTGCTTCTGTATTGGTTGGGCCTCATCATCCAGTGGGGGATGTGTGTGTAGCCTGGAATGCCTGTGTGTGTGTGTGTGTGTGCCTGTGTATGTGTATGTGTATGTGTATGTGTGTGTGTGTGTGTGTGTGTGTGTGTGTGTGTGTGTGTGTGTGTGTGTGTGTGTGTGTGTGTGTGTGTGTGTGTGTGTGTGTGTGTGTGCGCGTGTGCGTGTGTGTTTATGTGCACGCGTGGTGTGTGGAGCCTGGGAGGCCTGTGTGTCTAGGGCCTGTCTGGGGAGAGATAAACAGAAAACTAAGATGGCAGATAGCTGAGGCTGAAATCTCACCACTGCAGACGCCACTACAATACACCACACCTCTTCTAGACATGCCCCCCGAAAGGACAAACTGTAGAGGGGAAGGAGGAGAAACAGTCCTCACTATCCACAAACCACAGAAAATATGTAACTGCACATATGTAACTATTTTCCAGATACCTACTGTATAAGGGCCTTACAAACACAACATTTATACACAATAAATGAATACTAAATTATTAAGTGTATGCATTATACACAGAGGCCAATTTTATGTTGAATTGTAGGTGAATCTTGAATGGTTATAAAAACACGTTATCATGTGCAGTCTGTGTTAAGATACCCTTTTACTGGGCAAACACAACTTGCATATCGTCATAGACTAGGCCAAAACGTTAATTTTGTAACCTTGCTTGAATAAAACAATGCATTTTTTATAGTGAGCAAGAGTTGTGCTTTTTCCTTTTCTATGATTCAAGCTTTTGTTTGAACCTCAACTCAACGTTGGTTGAGCGTCCTCCGTTTTTTTGTTGTCAAATAATCCACATATTTTTTTTAAATTAATTAATTAATTAAAGATTAAAAGCATTAAAATTGGGATGTTTCCCACTTATTTACACAACCTACTCCACACTTGAGAAGTGAAAGTTTATAGAAAAGTTCTGAAATTAAGCAGTAAACAGAAGAAAAGGTATAACACAATATCATTCTATTACACACATGAAAAGTAAGATATTGTGTACTTAGTTGCTTGTGTGTGTGTGTGTGTGTGTGTGTGTGTGTGTGTGTGTGTGTGTGTGTGCATGTGAGTGGTGTACCTGCCTCCCTGCATGCTTTGCATGTGTGCATTCTTCTGAGTTTGTGACGACACATCCAGTCTCCGTCTATTCCTCACACTATGCGCATGTGTTTGGAATGTACAGCCAATCTTATTCCCTTCCAGATTCAGAATGCAGGCTCACTGCTTAGTGTTCCAGAACCCTGGTCCCTGTGCTGAGAGGCAGGCAACAGGCAGACCTGAGAGACAGCTGTCGGGCGGGGAGGATATCTCCTCTTTAGAAGGCATTATGCACACGGCATAGCCACCATCCATCATCCCAAGCAGAGGGGTGTTGCTGACACTTTTAACGGGATATCTCCTTTAATCCTGCACAGCTATATAGGGCTCAGTACTGTGGGGTCTGACACACCAATACAACACAGCCTGGGAGTGGAGAGGGCCACACAGTGTGACTTGAAGCAGGGACTGGACCGTCACTTCGGCCTTGTGGACCTCTATGGCTCTAACCTACAATACATATGTTTAGTTTTCTCTGCTACTATTGGTGAATGTGGGTCAGTTGACTTCAGGACAGAAAGACAGACATGAAGAAAGACAGAGCGGGAGAGGGTAAAATATAACTCAATATAACTTTATTCAGTTGTACAAGGCAGATACAGTAAGTGAGTGAAATGGAGTGAACCCGAGGTTCTACCACCTTGAGGCAGCATAGAGTGAACCCGAGGTTCTACCACCTTGAGACAGCATAGAGTGGAAGCAGAGGTTCTACCACCTTGAGACAGTATAGAGTGGACTAGAGGTTCTACCACCTTGAGACAGTATAGAGTGGACTAGAGGTTATGCCACCTTGAGACAGTATAGAGTGGACCAGAGGTTATACCACCTTGAGACAGTATAGAGTGGAACCAGAGGTTCTACCACATTGAGAAAGTATAGAGTGGACCAGAGGATCTACCACCTTGAGACAGCATAGAGTGGATCAGAGGTTCTAGCACCTTCAGATAGCAGAGGGTGGACCAGAGGATCTACCACCTTGAGACAGTATAGAGTGGAACCAGAGGTTCTACCACCTTGAGACAGCATAGAGTGGACCAGAGGATCTACCACCTTGAGACAGCATAGAGTGGACCCAAGGTTCTACCACCTTGAGACAGTATAGAGTGGACCAGAGGTTCTACCACCTTGAGAGAGCATAGAGTGGACTCGAGGTTCTACCACCTTGAGACAGTATAGAGTGGACCCGGGGTTCTACCACCTTGAGACAGCATAGAGTGATCCAGAGGTTCTACCACCTTGAGACAGTATAGAGTGGACCAGAGGTTCTACCACCTTAAGACACTATAGAGTGGACCAGAGGATCTACCACCTTGAGAGAGTATAGAGTGGACCCGAGGTTCTACCACCTTGAGACAGTATAGAGTGGACATGAGGTTCTACCACATTGAGACAGCATAAAGTGAACCAGAGGTTCTACCACCTTGAGACAGCATAGAGTGGACCAGACGTTCTACCACCTTGAGACAGTATAGAGTGGACCAGAGGATCTACCACCTTGAGAGAGTATAGAGTGGACACGAGGTTCTACCACCTTGAGACAGTATAGAGTGGACCCGAGGTTCTACCACCTTGAGACAGTATAGAGTGGACCAGAGGATCTACCACCTTGAGACAGTATAGAGTGGACCAGAGGATCTACCACCTTGAGACAGTATAGAGTGGACCCGAGGTTCTACCACCAAGAGACAGCATGAAATGAACCAGAGGATCTACCACCTTGAGACAGCATAGAGTGGACCAGATGTTCTATCTCCTTGAGACAGCATAAAGTGAACCAGAGGTGCTACCACCTTGAGACAGCATAGAGTGAAACCAGAGGTTCTACCACATTGAGACAGTATATATGGAACCAGAGGTTCTACCACCTTGAGACAGCATATAGTGGACCAGAGGTTCCACCACATTGAGACAGCATAGAGTGGACCAGAGGTTCTACCACCTTGAGACAGTATAGAGTGGACCAGAGGATCTACCACATTGAGACAGCATAGAGTGGACCAGAGATTCTACCACCTTGAGACAGCATAGAGTGGACTATAGGATCTACCACCTTGAGACAGCATAGAGTGGACCAGAGGTTATACCACCTTGAGACAGTATAGATGGAACCAGAGGTTCTACCACCTTGAAACAGCATATAGTGGACCAGAGGTTCTACCACATTGAGACAGCTTAGAGTGGACCAGAGGTTCTACCACCTTGAGACAGTATAGATGGAACCAGAGGTTCTACCACCTTGAAACAGCATATAGTGGACCATAGGTTCTACCACATTGAGACAGTATAGAGTGGACCAGAGGTTCTACCACCTTGAGACAGTATAGATGGAACCAGAGGTTCTACCACCTTGAAACAGCATATAGTGGACCAGAGGTTCTACCACATTGAGACAGTATAGAGTGGACCAGAGGATCTACCACCTTGAGACAGTATAGAGTGGACCAGAGGTTCTACCACCTTGAGACAGCATAGAGTGGACCAGAGGTTCTACCACCTTGAGACAGTATAGAGTGGACCAGAGGTTATACCACCTTGAGACATTATAGATGGAACCAGAGGATCTACCACCTTGAAACAGCATATAGTGGACCAGAGGTTCTACCACATTGAGACAGCTTAGAGTGGACCAGAGGTTCTACCACCTTGAGACAGTATAGATGGAACCAGAGGTTCTACCACCTTGAAACAGCATATAGTGTACCAGAGGTTCTACCACATTGAGACAGTATAGAGTGGACCAGAGGATCTACCACCTTAAGATAGCATAGAGTGGACTAGAGGTTCTACCACATTGAGACAACATAGAGTGGACCAGAGGTTCTACCACCTTGAGACAGTATAGATGGAACCAGAGGTTCTACCACCTTGAAACAGCATATAGTGGACCAGAGGTTCTACCACCTTGAGACAGTATAGAGTGGACCAGAGGATCTACCACCTTGAGACAGTATAGAGTGGACCAGAGGTTCTACCACCTTGAGACAGCATAGAGTGGACCATAGGTTCTACCACCTTGAGACAGCATAGAGTGGACTAGAGGTTCTACCACCTTGAGACAGTATAGAGTGGACTAGAGGTTCTACCACCTTGAGACAGCATCGCGTGGACCAGAGGTTCTACCACCTTGAGACAGCATAGAGTGGACTAGAGGTTCTACCACCTTGAGACAGCATAGAGTTGACCAGAGGTTCTACCACCTTGAGACAGCATAGAGTGGACTATAGGTTCTACCACCTTGAGAGAACATAGAGTGGACCAGAGGTTCTACCACCTTTAGAGAGTATAGATGGAACCAGAGGTTCTACCACCTTGAAACAGCATATAGTGGACCAGAGGTTCTACCACATTGACACAGCAAAGAGTGGACCAGAGGTTCTACCACCTTGAGACAGTATAGAGTGGACCAGAGGATCTACCACCTTAAGACAGCATAGAGTGGACTAGAGGTTCTACCACATTGAGACAGCATAGAGTGGACCAGAGGTTCTACCACCTTGAGACACTATAGAGTGGACCGGAGGTTCTACCACCTTGAGACACTATAGAGTGGACCAGAGGTTCTACCACCTTGAGACAGTATAGATGGAACCAGAGGTTCTACCACCTTGAAACAGCATATAGTGGACCAGAGGTTCTATCACATTGAGACAGTATAGAGTGGATCAGAGGATCTACCACCTTGAGACAGTATAGAGTGGACCAGAGGTTCTACCACCTTGAGACAGCATAGAGTGGACCAGGGGTTCTACCACCTTGAGAAAGCATAGAGTGGACCAGAGGTTATACCACCTTGAGACAGTATAGATGGAACCAGAGGTTCTACCACCTTGAAACCGCATATAGTGGACCAGAGGTTCTACCACATTGAGAAAGCTTAGAGTGGACCAGAGGTTCTACCACCTTGAGACAGTATAGATGGAACCAGAGGTTCTACCACCTTGAACCAGTATATAGTGGACCAGAGGTTCTACCACATTGAGACAGTATAGAGTGGACCAGAGGATCTACCACCTTAAGACAGCATAGAGTGGACTAGAGGTTCTACCACATTGAGACAACATAGAGTGGACCAGAGGTTCTACCACCTTGAGAGAGTATAGATGGAACCAGAGGTTCTACCACCTTGAAACAGCATATAGTTGACCAGAGGTTCTACCACATTGAGACAGTATAGAGTGGACCAGAGGATCTACCACCTTGAGACAGTATAGAGTGGACCAGAGGTTCTACCACCTTGAGACAGCATAGAGTGGACCATAGGTTCTACCACCTTGAGACAGCATAGAGTGGACTAGAGGTTCTACCACCTTGAGACAGTATAGAGTGGACTAGAGGTTCTACCACCTTGAGACAGCATAGCGTGGACCAGAGGTTCTACCACCTTGAGACAGCATAGAGTGGACCAGAGGTTCTACCACCTTGAGACAGCATAGAGTTGACCAGAGGTTCTACCACCTTGAGACAGCATAGAGTGGACCAGAGGTTCTACCACCTTTAGAGAGTATAGATGGAACCAGAGGTTCTACCTCCTTGAAACAGCATATAGTGGACCAGAGGTTCTACCACATTGAGACAGCATAGAGTGGACCAGAGGTTCTACCACCTTGAGACAGTATAGAGTGGACCAGAGGATCTACCACCTTAAGACAGCATAGAGTGGACTAGAGGTTCTACCACCTTGCGACAGCATAGAGTGGAGTAGAGGTTCTACCACCTTGAGACAGCATAGAGTGGACTAGAGGTTCTACCATCTTGAGACAGCATAGAGTGGACCGGAGGATCTACCACCTTGAGACAGTATAGATGGAACCAGAGGTTCTACCACCTTGAAACAGCATATAGTGGACCAGAGGTTCTACCACATTGAGACAGTATAGAGTGGACCAGAGGATCTACCACCTTGAGACAGCATAGAGTGGACTAGAGGTTCTACCACCTTGGGAGTGTATAGAGTGGACTAGAGGTTCTACCACCTTGAGACAGTATAGAGTGGACCAGAGGTTCTACCACCTTGAGACAACATAGAGTGTACCCGAGGTTCTACCACCTTGAGACAGCATAGAGTGGACCAGAGGTTCTACCACCTTGAGACACTATAGAGTGGACCGGAGGTTCTACCACCTTGAGACACTATAGAGTTGACCGGAGGTTCTACCACCTTGAGACACTATAGAGTGGACCAGAGGTTCTACCACCTTGAGACACTATAGAGTGGACCAGAGGATCTAACACCTTGAGAGAGTATAGAGTGGACCCGAGGTTCTACCACCTTGAGACAGTATAGAGTGGACATGAGGTTCTACCACATTGAGACAGCATAAAGTGAACCAGAGGTTCTACCACCTTGAGACAGCATAGAGTGGACCAGAGGTTCTACCACCTTGAGACAGTATAGAGTGGACCAGAGGATCTACCACCTTGAGAGAGTATAGAGTGTACACGAGGTTCTACCACCTTGAGACAGTATAGAGTGGACCCGAGGTTCTACCACCTTGAGACAGTATAGAGTGGACCAGAGGATCTACCACCTTGAGACAGTATAGAGTGGACCAGAGGATCTACCACCTTGAGACAGTATAGAGTGGACCCGAGGTTCTACCACCAAGAGACAGCATGAAATGAACCAGAGGATCTACCACCTTGAGACAGCATAGAGTGGACCAGATGTTCTACCACCTTGAGACAGCATAAAGTGAACCAGAGGTTCTACCACCTTGAGACAGCATAGAGTGAAACCAGAGGTTCTACCACATTGAGACAGTATATATGGAACCAGAGGTTCTACCACCTTGAGACAGCATATAGTGGACCAGAGGTTCTACCACATTGAGACAGCATAGAGTGGACCAGAGGTTCTACCACCTTGAGACAGTATAGAGTGGACCAGAGGATCTACCACATTGAGACAGCATAGAGTGGACCAGAGATTCTACCACCTTGAGACAGCATAGAGTGGACTAGAGGTTCTACCACCTTGAGACAGCTTAGAGTGGACCAGAGGTTCTACCACCTTTAGACAGCTTAGAGTGGACCAGAAGTTCTACCACCTTGAGACAGTATAGATGGAACCAGAGGTTCTACCACCTTGAAACAGCATATAGTGGACCAGAGGTTCTACCACCTTGAGACACTATAGAGTGGACCAGAGGATCTAACACCTTGAGAGAGTATAGAGTGGACCCGAGGTTCTACCACCTTGAGACAGTATAGAGTGGACATGAGGTTCTACCACATTGAGACAGCATAAAGTGAACCAGAGGTTCTACCACCTTGAGACAGCATAGAGTGGACCAGAGGTTCTACCACCTTGAGACAGTATAGAGTGGACCAGAGGATCTACCACCTTGAGAGAGTATAGAGTGTACACGAGGTTCTACCACCTTGAGACAGTATAGAGTGGACCCGAGGTTCTACCACCTTGAGACAGTATAGAGTGGACCAGAGGATCTACCACCTTGAGACAGTATAGAGTGGACCAGAGGATCTACCACCTTGAGACAGCATAGCGTGGACCAGAGGTTCTACCACCTTGAGACAGCATAGAGTGGACTAGAGGTTCTACCACCTTGAGACAGCATAGAGTTGACCAGAGGTTCTACCACCTTGAGACAGCATAGAGTGGACTAGAGGTTCTACCACCGTGAGAGAGCATAGAGTGGACCAGAGGTTCTACCACCTTGAGACAGTATAGATGGAACCAGAGGTTCTACCACCTTGAAACAGCATATAGTGGACCAGAGGTTCTACCACATTGAGACAGCATAGAGTGGACCAGAGGTTCTACCACCTTGAGACAGTATAGATGGAACCAGAGGTTCTACCACCTTGAAACAGCATATAGTGGACCAGAGGTTCTACCACATTGAGACAGTATAGAGTGGACCAGAGGATCTACCACCTTAAGACAGCATAGAGTGGACTAGAGGTTCTACCACCTTGCGACAGCATAGAGTGGACTAGAGGTTCTACCACCTTGAGACAGCATAGAGTGGACTAGAGGTTCTACCATCTTGAGACAGCATAGAGTGGACCAGAGGATCTACCACATTGAGACAGTATAGATGGAACCAGAGGTTCTACCACCTTGAAACAGCATATAGTGGACCAGAGGTTCTACCACATTGAGACAGTATAGAGTGGACCAGAGGTTCTACCACATTGAGACAGTATAGAGTGGACCAGAGGATCTACCACCTTGAGACAGCATAGAGTGGACTAGAGGTTCTACCACCTTGAGACAGTATAGAGTGGACCAGAGGATCTACCACCTTAAGACAGCATAGAGTGGACTAGAGGTTCTACCACCTTGAGACAGTATAGATGGAACCAGAGGTTCTACCACCTTGAAACAGCATATAGTGGACCAGAGGTTCTACCACCTTGAGACAGTATAGAGTGGACCAGAGGATCTACCACATTGAGACAGCATAGAGTGGACCAGAGATTCTACCACCTTGAGACAGCATAGAGTGGACTAGAGGTTCTACCACCTTGAGACAGCTTAGAGTGGACCAGAGGTTCTACCACCTTTAGACAGCTTAGAGTGGACCAGAAGTTCTACCACCTTGAGACAGTATAGATGGAACCAGAGGTTCTACCACCTTGAAACAGCATATAGTGGACCAGAGGTTCTACCACCTTGAGACACTATAGAGTGGACCAGAGGATCTAACACCTTGAGAGAGTATAGAGTGGACCCGAGGTTCTACCACCTTGAGACAGTATAGAGTGGACATGAGGTTCTACCACATTGAGACAGCATAAAGTGAACCAGAGGTTCTACCACCTTGAGACAGCATAGAGTGGACCAGAGGTTCTACCACCTTGAGACAGTATAGAGTGGACCAGAGGATCTACCACCTTGAGAGAGTATAGAGTGTACACGAGGTTCTACCACCTTGAGACAGTATAGAGTGGACCCGAGGTTCTACCACCTTGAGACAGTATAGAGTGGACCAGAGGATCTACCACCTTGAGACAGTATAGAGTGGACCAGAGGATCTACCACCTTGAGACAGCATAGCGTGGACCAGAGGTTCTACCACCTTGAGACAGCATAGAGTGGACTAGAGGTTCTACCACCTTGAGACAGCATAGAGTTGACCAGAGGTTCTACCACCTTGAGACAGCATAGAGTGGACTAGAAGTTCTACCACCTTGAGAGAGCATAGAGTGGACCAGAGGTTCTACCACCTTGAGACAGTATAGATGGAACCAGAGGTTCTACCACCTTGAAACAGCATATAGTGGACCAGAGGTTCTACCACATTGAGACAGCATAGAGTGGACCAGAGGTTCTACCACCTTGAGACAGTATAGATGGAACCAGAGGTTCTACCACCTTGAAACAGCATATAGTGGACCAGAGGTTCTACCACATTGAGACAGTATAGAGTGGACCAGAGGATCTACCACCTTAAGACAGCATAGAGTGGACTAGAGGTTCTACCACCTTGCGACAGCATAGAGTGGACTAGAGGTTCTACCACCTTGAGACAGCATAGAGTGGACTAGAGGTTCTACCATCTTGAGACAGCATAGAGTGGACCAGAGGATCTACCACATTGAGACAGTATAGACGGAACCAGAGGTTCTACCACCTTGAAACAGCATATAGTGGACCAGAGGTTCTACCACATTGAGACAGTATAGAGTGGACCAGAGGATCTACCACCTTGAGACAGCATAGAGTGGACTAGAGGTTCTACCACCTTGAAACAGCATATAGTGGACCAGAGGTTCTACCACCTTTAGACAGCTTAGAGTGGACCAGAAGTTCTACCACCTTGAGACAGTATAGATGGAACCAGAGGTTCTACCACCTTGAAACAGCATATAATGGACCAGAGGTTCTACCACCTTGAGACACTATAGAGTGGACCAGAGGATCTAACACCTTGAGAGAGTATAGAGTGGACCCGAGGTTCTACCACCTTGAGACAGTATAGAGTGGACATGAGGTTCTACCACATTGAGACAGCATAAAGTGAACCAGAGGTTCTACCACCTTGAGACAGCATAGAGTGGACCAGAGGTTCTACCACCTTGAGACAGTATAGAGTGGACCAGAGGATCTACCACCTTGAGAGAGTATAGAGTGTACACGAGGTTCTACCACCTTGAGACAGTATAGAGTGGACCCGAGGTTCTACCACCTTGAGACAGTATAGAGTGGACCAGAGGATCTACCACCTTGAGACAGTATAGAGTGGACCAGAGGATCTACCACCTTGAGACAGCATAGCGTGGACCAGAGGTTCTACCACCTTGAGACAGCATAGAGTGGACTAGAGGTTCTACCACCTTGAGACAACATAGAGTTGACCAGAGGTTCTACCACCTTGAGACAGCATAGAGTGGACTAGAAGTTCTACCACCTTGAGAGAGCATAGAGTGGACCAGAGGTTCTACCACCTTGAGACAGTATAGATGGAACCAGAGGTTCTACCACCTTGAAACAGCATATAGTGGACCAGAGGTTCTACCACATTGAGACAGCATAGAGTGGACCAGAGGTTCTACCACCTTGAGACAGTATAGATGGAACCAGAGGTTCTACCACCTTGAAACAGCATATAGTGGACCAGAGGTTCTACCACATTGAGACAGTATAGAGTGGACCAGAGGATCTACCACCTTAAGACAGCATAGAGTGGACTAGAGGTTCTACCACCTTGCGACAGCATAGAGTGGACTAGAGGTTCTACCACCTTGAGACAGCATAGAGTGGACTAGAGGTTCTACCATCTTGAGACAGCATAGAGTGGACCAGAGGATCTACCACATTGAGACAGTATAGACGGAACCAGAGGTTCTACCACCTTGAAACAGCATATAGTGGACCAGAGGTTCTACCACATTGAGACAGTATAGAGTGGACCAGAGGATCTACCACCTTGAGACAGCATAGAGTGGACTAGAGGTTCTACCACCTTGAGACAGTATAGAGTGGACCAGAGGATCTACCACCTTAAGACAGCATAGAGTGGACTAGAGGTTCTAACACCTTGCGACAGCATAGAGTGGACTAGAGGTTCTACCAACTTGAGAGAGCATAGAGTGGACCAGAGGTTCTACCACCTTGAGACAGTATAGATGGAACCAGAGGTTCTACCACCTTGAAACAGCATATAGTGGACCAGAGGTTCTACCACATTGAGACAGCATAGAGTGGACCAGAGGTTCTACCACCTTGAGACAGTATAGATGGAACCAGAGGTTCTACCACCTTGAAACAGCATATAGTGGACCAGAGGTTCTATCACATTGAGACAGTATAGAGTGGACCAGAGGATCTACCACCTTAAGACAGCATAGAGTGGACTAGAGGTTCTACCACCTTGCGACAGCATAGAGTGGACTAGAGGTTCTACCACCTTGAGACAGCATAGAGTGGACTAGAGGTTCTACCATCTTGAGACAGCATAGAGTGGACCAGAGGATCTACCACCTTGAGACAGTATAGATGGAACCAGAGGTTCTACCACCTTGAAACAGCATATAGTGGACCAGAGGTTCTACCACATTGAGACAGTATAGAGTGGACCAGAGGATCTACCACCTTGAGACAGCATAGAGTGGACTAGAGGTTCTACCACCTTGGGAGTGTATAGAGTGGACTAGAGGTTCTACCACCTTGAGACAGTATAGAGTGGACCAGAGGTTCTACCACCTTGAGACAACATAGAGTGGACCCGAGGTTCTACCACCTTGAGACAGCATAGAGTGAACCAGAGGTTCTACCACCTTGAGACAGTATAGAGTGGACTAGAGGTTCTACCACCTTGAGACAGCATAGCGTGGACCAGAGGTTCTACCACCTTGAGACAGCATAGAGTGGACTAGAGGTTCTACCACCTTGCGACAGCATAGAGTGGACTAGAGGTTCTACCACCTTAAGACAGCATAGAGTGGACTAGAGGTTCTACCACCTTGCGACAGCATAGAGTGGACTAGAGGTTCTACCACCTTGAGACAGCATAGAGTGGACTAGAGGTTCTACCATCTTGAGACAGCATAGAGTGGACCAGAGGATCTACCACCTTGAGACAGTATAGATGGAACCAGAGGTTCTACCACCTTGAAACAGCATATAGTGGACCAGAGGTTCTACCAAATTGAGACAGTATAGAGTGGACCAGAGGATCTACCACCTTGAGACAGCATAGAGTGGACTAGAGGTTCTACCACCTTGGGAGTGTATAGAGTGGACTAGAGGTTCTACCACCTTGAGACAGTATAGAGTGGACCAGAGGTTCTACCACCTTGAGACAACATAGAGTGGACCCGAGGTTCTACCACCTTGAGACAGCATAGAGTGGACCAGAGGTTCTACCACCTTGAGACAGCATAGAGTGGACCAGAGGTTCTACCACCTTGAGACAGCATAGAGTGGACCAGAGTTTCTACCACCTTGAGACAGCATAGAGTGGACTAGAGGTTCTACCACCTTGAGACAGTATAGAGTGGACTAGAGGTTCTACCACCTTGAGACAGCATAGCGTGGACCAGAGGTTCTACCACTTTGAGACAGCATAGAGTGGACTAGAGGTTCTACCACCTTGAGACAGCATAGCGTGGACCAGAGGTTCTACCACCTTGAGACAGCATAGAGTGGACTAGAGGTTCTACCACCTTGAGACAGCATAGAGTGGACCAGAGGTTCTACCACCTTGAGACAGCATAGAGCGGAACCAGAGTTTCTACCACCTTGAGACAGCATAGAGTGGACCAGAGGTTCTACCACCTTGTGACAGCATAGAGCGGAATCAGAGTTTCTACCACCTTGAGACAGCATAGAGTGGACCAGAGTTTCTACCACCGTAGACAGTATAGAGTGGACCAGAGTTTCTACCACCTTGAGACAGCATAGAGCAGGCATTAAATTGATTCCTGTTTGGAATTCTAATGGAAAACTAACAGCTTCACCACCTATAAAATCCAACTTTAATCATCAGTTTACATAGATAAGGCTGCACTGTGTCCATCACTGTTTTTTTGTGGCCTTGGCATGAGGGAAGAATCTGTGTGTGTGTGAGTGAGTGAGTGAGTGAGTGAGTGAGTGAGTGAGTGAGTGAGTGAGTGAGTGAGTGAGTGAGTGAGAGAGTGAGTGAGTGAGTGAGTGAGAGTGTGTGTGTGTGTGTGTAAGAGAGAGTGTGTGTGCCAGCCCCTTGCCTGCTCTAATGACCAGGGAGAGAATGCCATGGCAGAGCCAATAGGGATGTAATTAGAACACAGCTAACACAGACAATGATGCCCTGTCACAACACACCAGGCTGCCAACACACACACACGCAGATACAGACACACACACAGACACACACACAGACACACACACACACACACACACACACACACAGACACACACACACACGCAGATACAGACACACACACAGACACACACACACACACACACACAGACACACATACACACACACACACACACACACACACACACACACACACACACACACACACACACACAGACACACACACACACACACGCCTAGTGGATGTTGAGGCCAGCTAAAAAAGCAATTCAAGCCGTCAGATTTACATCTTTAATAATAATAATATTTTATTTAAACATTCCCTTTTCTTTTTTACAAGCTTTTGTGTTATGATATGGTATGCTAAACATCTGCTGAAATTAACCAAGCTTAAATAAAAACAGACCATTACCACCTTGCCAATCCATACATTATGCTGCCTAAATCTGAACCCCTGACAAGGTATGAGCAACAAGAGACAGGCTATGAGACACTATTGATGGAACCAAGTCTTCTTGCTACAGCACGGAATTGTGTGTGTCATCACACAGATGAGAGAGATAGAGAGAACGAGAGAGATAGAGAGAGAGACAGAACAAGAGACTGAAAGAGAGAGAGAGAACGAAAGAGGCATAGAGACTCCTGAGTAGCATATAAATGAATAAAAAAACAATAGCAATGTGTGTAATTCCTAGAACACTGTGAGGCGAGTATGACAGGCTACGTCTGTCTGGTTGGTTGGCCTCAGCCGGGCACAGTGCGATCTGTATGTTGTATCGGGTGATGGATGAGAATAATTAAGCGAACGTCCACTTGCACAGTGTGCCCCAGGGAGCAGTCAGCACCAGGAGTGGACTCCTGCTCATATGATAATATAACAGTAAAACATGCCTGTTCACTGACGGGCCCCTGGGCACTCCATCACACCATCCATCTCTGAGAGAGAGTGCTGCCCCTAAGGACCAGCTTTAAACACAGAGACTGCATCCCAAACGGCACCCTTTTTCCTATATGGGGCCCTTTTCCCTTTATAGGGCTCCATAGGGCTCTGGTTAAAAGTAGTGCACAACATCCCAATCCCCATTTGGGATGTAAACATACACAAACAAACTGGTTGGCTCCAGGGAAAAGCACAGGAGAGGCCACAACAACAACCTGTCTAGTGGAATTACAAACTTCCTCAAGTAAGCTTAACCGCAGTGAGAGACAGAGACAGAGACAGAGAGACAGAGAGACAGGCAGACAGACAGACAGACAGACAGACAGACACAGACAGACAGACAGACAGACAGACAGACAGACAGACAGACAGACAGACAGACAGACAGGCAGACAGGCAGAAAGACAGACAGACAGACAGACAGACAGACAGACAGACAGACAGACAGACAGACAGACAGACAGACAGACAGACAGAGCGAGAGAGAGAGAGAGAGAGAGAGAGAGAGAGAGAGAAGTGGTACTACTCACTGGTACAAGATTGATAGTGATAGAATAGTACTTGAAAGAATCGAATAGTACTTTGTTTGTCCATGTTTCAAAGGTAATTGTAGTGCTCAACTCACTGGTCTGAAATTGACAGTGATAACAACAAGTGGTTGATTATACTTACTTATGGCGGATGCAATGTGCAGGATGAATGACAAGAGCATTCATGATAATGACAGTGATTTTTCAATTATATCATATCACAGGAAGTTTTTGGTATTTTCAATAGCTGCAGCTGTTGAACTGAGCCTCATCATTTTGGATTTGAAGGGCAACATTTTCTGACAGTTTTGCTTACTACTCAGACATTATTGACCCACTCCACTGAAACTTCTACTTGTACTAGTCAGCCTGTAAAAACAGATGTGTTTGGAAGATCTTTACAAACTACAATCTAGCTTTTTAAAACATTATACTGGAATGTTTATTTATTATACTTAAATAACAGAGTCAATGGTAGAGAGAGAGATAAAAAGAATGAGAGACATTTAGAGGGAGAGAGAAAGCGCAAGAGAGAGAGAGAGCAGGTCTGTCTCAACTGTTCCGTCAACTTTTCCAAGAGATAAAACAAGGCCCGGTAGAAGGGATGTTCCCTTAGGTGCGTGTGCACATACACACGCAGGAGAATACGTGACAGACAAGGCATATCTCTGAGGCTGAGCCCTGAGAAGCCCTGAGGGGGTTCAGGCTATAGGCATGTACCCCATGCCTCTCTCTTCAGTATCGCTACAGTACATACCATATCAATGTCTCTACAGTCTCTCTACAGTCACACCATATCTCTACACTACATACCATATCCATGTCTCTACAGTCACACCATATCTCTACACTACATACCATATCCATGTCTCTACAGTCACACCATGTTTCTACACTACATACCACATCTCTACACTACATACCATATCCATGTCTCTACACTACATACCATATCCATGTCTCTACACTACATACCATATCCATGTCTCTACAGTCACTCCATGTCTCTACACTACATACCGTATCCATGTCTCTACACTACATACCATATCCATGTCTCTACAGTCATACCATATCTCTACACTACATACCATATCTCTACACTACATACCATATCCATGTCTCTACAGTCACACCATGTTTCTACACTACATACCACATCTCTACACTACATACCATATCCATGTCTCTACACTACATACCATATCCATGTCTCTACACTACATACCATATCCATGTCTCTACAGTCACACCATCTCTCTACACTACATACCATATCCATGTCTCTACAGTCACACCATGTATCTACACTACAAACCATATCCATGTCTCTACACTACATACCGTATCCATGTCTCTACACTACATACCATATCCATGTCTCTAAAATCACACCATGTCTCTACACTATATACCACATCTATACACTACATACCATATCCATGTCTCTACACTACATACCATGTCCATGTCTCTACACTACATACCATATCCATGTATCTACACTACATACCATATCCATGTCTCTACACTACATACCATATCCATGTCTCTACAGTCACACCATCTCTCTACACTACATACCATATCCATGTCTCTACAGTCACACCATGTCTCTACACTACATACCATATCCATGTCTCTACAGTCACTCCATGTCTCTACACTACATACCGTATCCATGTCTCTACACTACATACCATATCCATGTCTCTACAGTCATACCATATCTCTACACTACATACCATATCCATGTCTCTACAGTCATACCATATCCATGTCTCTACAGTCATACTATATCCTTGTCTCTACAGTCATACCATATCCATATCTCTACACTACATACCACATCCATGTCTCTACACTACATACCATATCCATGTCTCTACAGTCATAGCATATCCATGTCTCTACACTACATACCATATCCATGTCTCTACAGTCATACCATATCTCTACACTACATACCATATCCATGCATCTACACTACATACCGTATCCATGTCTCTACACTACATACCATATCCATGTCTCTACACTACATACCATATCCATGTCTCTACACTACACTACATACCATATCCATGTCTCCACACTATACTACATACCATATCCATGTCTCTACACTACAGTACATACCATATCCATGTCTCTACACTACATACCATATCCATGTCTCTACACTACATACCATATCCATGTCTCTACAGTACATACCATATCCATGTCTCTACAGTCATACCATATCCATATCTCTACACTACATACCATATCCATGTCTCTACAGTCATACCATATCCATGTCTCTACACTACACTACATACCATATCCATGTCTCTACACTACATACCATATCCATGTCTCTACACTACACTACATACCATATCCATGTCTCCACACTATACTACATACCATATCCATGTCTCTACACTACATACCATATCCATGTCTCTACACTACACTACATACCATATCCATGTCTCTACACTACATACCATATCCATGTCTCTACACTACACTACATACCATATCCATGTCTCCACACTATACTACATACCATATCCATGTCTCTACACTACAGTACATACCATATCCATGTCTCTACACTACATACCATATCCATGTCTCTACACTACATACCATATCCATGTCTCTACACTACATACCATATCCATGTCTCTACAGTACATACCATATCCATGTCTCTACAGTCATACCATATCCATATCTCTACACTACATACCATATCCATGTCTCTACAGTCATACCATATCCATGTCTCTACAGTCATACCATATCTCTACACTACATACCATATCCATGTCTCTACACTACATACCATATCTCTACACTACATACCATATCCATGTCTCTACACTACATACCATATCCATGTCTCTACACTACATACCATATCCATGTCTCTACAGTCATACCATATCAATGTCTCTACAGTCATACCATATCCATATCTCTACACTACATACCGCATCCATGCCTCTACACTACATACTATATCCATGTCTCTACAGTCATACCATATCCATGTATCTAAACTGCATACCATATCTCTACACTACATACCATATCCATGTCTCTACACTACATACCATATCTATGTCTCTACACTACAGTACATACCATATCCATGTCTCTACAGTCATACAATATCCATGTCTCTACACTACATACCATATCCATGTCTCTACAGTCATACCATATCCATGTCTCTACAGTCATACCATATCCATGTCTCTACAGTCATACCATATCCATGTCTCTACAGTCATACCATATCCATGTCTCTACAGTCATACCATATCCATGTCTCTACAGTCATACCATATCCATGTCTCTACAGTCATACCATATCCATGTCTCTACAGTCATACCATATCCATGTCTCTACAGTCATACCATATCCATGTCTCTACAGTCATACCATATCCATGTCTCTACAGTCATACCATATCCATGTCTCTACAGGATCTCAACAGTAAAAATAAAATAAAAAAGTTTTTGTCACATACACTGGATAGGTGCAGTGAAAAGTGTTGTTTTACAGGGTGAGTCATAATAGTATGGCACCCCGTGAGCAAATTAGGGTTAAGTGCCTTGCTCAAGGGCACATCGGCAGATATTTTTACTTGTCGGCTTTGGTATGCAAACCTGCCACACCATTAATGTAATGCCCCAGTTTTAAATGAGTATATACATTAGTATTTAATTAGTATTCCATCCCCGGGCCTCAGCCCAGTAGATACCTCAGTCCAGTAGATACCTCGGCCCAGCCTCAACACAGGCCTTCAGGGCCAGGGCCTTCTCCAAACAAACACTACCAGCTGTAATGTACTCTGGGACAGTTAGCAGACAAAGGAAAATGGGACTTGGGATGTTTTAGCCAAAACACAACTAAGGGGGAATACAATAATGAAGACACTTTAACAAGAAAAAATGCTTTATTATTTTGATTTACGGAAGACAAAATGATAAGTTACAATTCCCACGAGATGAATGTCTTTCATTGAATACACTTCTTTACGACAAGAATTAACACATGAACTCTGTCAACCCTAAATCTGTCACGTAACAACATTCTCACCCTTTCAGCCTTCCTTCCCACTGCTTCTCCCCTTCTCACCCCACCCTCCCCTCCTCACCGAACCCATTCTCTGAGGATGCCCAGGTTGTCTCGTCCTATGTGTGAGGTGAGGAATGCGGGGCGTGGAGACAGGTCTCCCCATGCTAGTGAGGCGAGGGCACCTCCATGTCTCCATCTCTCTGTATAGAACACATAATAGTGGCTGTTGAATGACTTCATATGTGTGCCAAGACATACTCAACACAACATGCCCAGGAGCTCTCTCTGTCTCTGTTTCTATTCTCTCCAACTCTCTCCCCCTCCTTCCCTCCCTCCCTACCTCCCTACCACTCTAAGCTCCCTAAACTTTTTGAGGACACCCCAGTGTGAGAAAGGAAGAGTCTCTGTGGGATTGAACGCCATCGTATAGAGTTTCATATACATTGTATTAGTGAACATGAGACCCAGGTGTATTATGTTGCTGTGTTTCTGTAATCAAATAGCCTCTTAGTAATCGATGGGAAACAACAAAAACAACACGCAATGAGGAACAACTTCAAAACATCAAAGACTTTGTCTGACTAGCTATGATGTTCAATCTCAGCTGGGAGTTAAAAGGGTCCCTTGCTGCCCATACAGCTGGACATTAGATAATTTACTGCAGCGATAAAATCTAACAGCAAACTCAGACAAGCAGGTCAGTTAGTAATATAGGCTACTAAGCAAGCATATCACTTTTAATTGAATATAGAAAATCAGGTCAATGTTATACAGGACTCTCGGTCTCTCTCTGGAGCATGTGAGTGCACACGCACACACACACACACAGTAATGTACTGGAACACACACAAAGTGATGTACTGGAACACACACGCACACACACACACACACACACACACACACACACACATACACACAAACAAAATAATGTACTGGAAGACACACACACACATACACAGTAATATCCTGGAACGCACACACATACACAGTAATGTACTGGAACACACACAAAGTAATGTACTGGAACACACACACACAATCACCCACATACACACAAACAAAGTAATGTACTGGAACACACACAAACAAAGTATTGTACTTGAACACACACACACACATACACAGTATTGTACTGGAACACACACACACAAAGACAGTAACATACTGGAACACATACACACACACATACACAGTAATGTACTGGAACACACACAAAGTAATGTACTGGAACACACACACACACAATAGCCCACATACAAACAAACAAAGTAATGTACTGGAACACACACACAGTAATGTACTGGAACACACACACATACAGTAATGTACTGGAACACACACACACAATCACCCACATGCACACAAACAAAGTAATGTACTGGAACATACACACAGTAATGTACTGGAACAAACATACACTATAATGTACTGGAACACACACACACACAATCACCCACATACACACAAACAAAGAAATGTACTGGAACATACACACACAGTAATGTACTGGAACACACACACAGTAATGTACTGGAACACACACACAATAATGTACTGGAACACACACACAGTAATGTACTGGAACACACACAGACACACAATCACCCACATACACACAAACAAAGTGATGTACTGGAACACACAATCACCCACATGCACACAAACAAAGTAATGTACTGGAACATACACACAGTAATGTACTGGAACACACATACACTATAATGTACTGGAACACACACACATAATCACCCACATACACACAAACAAAGTAATGTACTGGAAAACACACACACAGTAATGTACTGGAACACACACACACAGTAATGTACTGGAACATACACACACAGTAATGTACTGGAACACGCACACAATAATGTACTGGAACACACACACCCACATACACACAAACAAAGTAATGTACTGGAACACACACACACACACACAGTAATGTACTGGAACACACACACACACAGTAATGTACTGGAACATACACACACAGTAATGTACTGGAACATACACACACAGTAATGTACTGGAACACGCACACAATAATGTACTGGAACACACACACCCACATACACACAAACAAAGTAATGTACTGGAACACACACACACACACACACAGTAATGTACTGGAACACACACACACACAGTAATGTACTGGAACATACACACACAGTAATGTACTGGAACACGCACACAATAATGTACTAGAACACACACACACACACACACACACACACACACACACACACACACACACACACACACACACACACACACACACACACACACACATACACACAAACAAAATAATGTACTGGAAGACACACACACACATACACAGTAATATCCTGGAACGCACACACATACACAGTAATGTACTGGAACACACACAGTAATGTACTGGAACAAATGTGACGAGAAGTGGAGCTGGCAGCTATGGCAGTTCAGGTCATGCTCTGGCAGGAAACAGGTGCGTGAGGAACACCATAGAACTCACACACACTCTGACCCCCCACGCTGGGGTAGGTCAAAGGACTCAGGGGGCCGCAACTTCGTTATACCCCCAACAAAAGCCTCCTTTGGTCCCCCACTTAAAACCCTGGTCTCCATCCATTACACAGGCTTTGGGAAATATGTAACAGTACCAGGCTACCCACCATTAGCTACTGTTATAGAAGACTATGCTTCAGTGAAGACATTTAACTCCTGGGGTTTTAGTCTTAATTCACACCCTTTTAACCCGTTCTGAAGCCTGACTTTAATCTGTCTGTATCCCAATCTGACACATTCTATAGACCTGGGTGGGTGATAGACATTAACTATTTAACCAAACCGAATCTATGTTTGCAGCGTGATTGTATGCATGACTGAAAAACAACATTACATTACAGCAGATGAATGATCTAATGTTGTTACATGTACCTAACAACCGGTTCTGTTCCTAAGGAAGACATACAGCACAACACAACACAGGAGAGGAGAGGTATGAGGTGTTTCCTTAGCATCTCCTCCCCCTCCTCCTCTTCCTCCTCCTCTACCCCTCCTATGTCATTCTTTGAAGATGCTCTTCTCTTCTTTCCTATCCCATCGCAGAGCTTTTGAAGGAAACAAAGGTTGAAGGGCTGAAGGGGTGTGTAGGCGTCTGAGTCCCAAATTACACCATAATCCTTATACAGTGCAATATGTTTGACCAGAGACCTATGGGCCCTGGGCAAAAGTAGTGCACTACTGTATATAGAGAATAGAGTGTCATTTGGGATACAAGCATCTGTCTGTGTTTCACGGTCAGGTGAGACAGTGATCTATCTACCCAGGAGACTGAGAGATCTATCCACCCAGGAGACTGAGATATCTATCTACCCAGGAGACTGAGAGATCAATCTACCCAGGAGACTGAGAGATATATCTACCCAGGAGACTGAGAGATCTATCTACCCAGGAGACTGAGAGATCTATCTACCCAGGAGACAGAGATCTATCCACCCAGGAGACAGAGATATCTATCTACCCAGGAGACAGAGATCTATCTACCCAGGAGACTGAGAGATCTATCCACCCAGGAGACAGAGATATCTATCCACCCAGGAGACAGAGATCTATCTACCCAGGAGACTGAGAGATCTATCCACCCAGGAGACAGAGATATATATCCACCCAGGAGACAGAGATCTATCTACCCAGGAGACTGAGAGATCTATCTACCCATGAGACTGAGAGATCTATCTACCCAGGAGACAGAGATCTATCCACCCAGGAGACTGAGATATCTATCTACCCAGGAGACTGAGAGATATATCTACCCAGGAGACAGAGATCTATCCACCCAGGAGACTGAGAGATCTATCTACCCAGGAGACTGAGAGATCTATCTACCCAGGAGACTGAGAGATCTATCTACCCAGGAGACTGAGAGATATATCTACCCAGGAGACAGAGATCTATCCACCCAGGAGACAGGGATCTATCCACCCAGGAGACTGAGAGATCTATCTACCCAGGAGACTGAGAGATCTATCTACCCAGGAGACTGAGAGATCTATCTACCCAGGAGACTGAGAGATCTATCTACCCAGGAGACAGAGATCTATCCACCCAGGAGACTGAGAGATCTATCTACCCAGGAGACTAAGAGATCTATCTACCCAGGAGACAGAGATCTATCCACCCAGGAGACAGAGATCTATCCACCCAAAATACTGAGAGATATATCTACCCAGGAGAGAGAGAGAGAGAGAGAGAGAGAGAGAGAGAGAGAGAGAGAGAGAGAGAGAGAGAGAGATAGGGAGAACATTTTGTACCGTGTAGAAGAGACTAGCACCTCATTTCCAGGTGAGGAAGAACCGTGATGTTGTTCATTTTCTGACACAAAATGGCTGCCATGCATCACCCCACATAATGCTTAGTCATGAAGTAGTACACACTTACTCATGATGTAGTCCGTCGTCGTGTGGAGGCGGGCGGAAACAGCTACAGCTAACCTTGGCTGTGTTTCAAATGGCAGCTCTGGTAAAAAGTAACGTAGTGAATAGGAAGCCATTTGAGACACAGCCCTTGTCCTGGACCTCCAGGGAGAGACAGGAAGTGCTGTGCGACCAGATTAGAGCAGTACAGCATGTGTCCCTATGGGCCCTGGTCAAAAGTAGTGCATTACATAGGGACACAGTGTAGTGTCAGAGAAGGGCTGATGATGGAACAGTAACAGACAGAAACAACACAAACAAAATGACCTATCTGACACTAACATCACTTTACTACATTAGTCATGCTTTCTCTATCCAGCTACCATAAAATACAATTAAGAGAAAATTCAGTCTAAAAGGTGTTATTCTTGTTTTACAGAAAATATAGTGGAAAGGTTAACATCCCACATCTATTCTGTTACACTACAGCCAGACTGAATACGTAATTGTACTCTACCAATTATATATTTGACAGTTTGGTTTGTCTTCCTCATCAAGTGACTAGTCCATCATGAGAGCACAACAGTGATTCAACATGATTCTTAATGGCTAGAATAATCAGTGATATGTTTAAGATGCCTAGCATTTTATTATTCTGCATTTGAAATACACCGAGTGAGGGCCTCCCAGGCTCTGTCGTAACCGGCCGCGACCGGGAGGTCAGTGGGGCGACGCACAATTGGCCTAGCGTCGTCCGGGTTAGGGAGGGCTTGGTCGGTAGGGATGTCCTTGTCTCATCGCGCACCAGCGACTCCTGTGGCGGGCCGGGTGCAGTGCACGCTAACCAAGGTTGCCAGGTGCACGGTATTTCCTCCGACACATTGGTGCGGCTGGCTTCCGGGTTGGATGTGCGCTGTGTTAAGAAGCAGTGCGGCTTGGTTGGGTTGTGTATCGGAGGACGCATGACATTCAACCTTCGTCTCTCCCGAGCCCGTACGGAAGTTGTAGCGATGAGACAAAATAGTAGCTACTAAAACAATTGGATACCACGAAATTGGAGAGAAAAAGGGCTAAAATTCAATACAAAAAAATAAATAAATACAAAAATAAATACACAGAGTGGCTGACTGACAGTTTACAGCGATGCATTTAATATTCCCGCTGAGTGTAAAGGGGTGTGTGACTGGCTGCAGGGAAGTCAGGCGCAGGAGATAACCGGAGAAGTTTCATTAGCAAAACCAACAGCACCCAGAACAAAACAAACATGGGAAAATAAGCCGTCGTGAACCAGTCAATGGTGCACAAGCACTTACAACAAACAATTTCACACACAGACATGGGGGGAACAGAGGGTTAAATACACGACAAGTAATGAGGGAATCAAAACCAGGTGTGTGGGAAAACAAGACAAAACAAATGGCAAATGAAAGGTGGATCGAACACTGCCCGAAAAAGAAGAGGAACCGACTTCGGTGGAAGTCGTAACACTGAGTCTGAATATAAGGTTCATATATAAGGTTATATAGGTTACTATAAGGTTTATATTAAAGGTTATATAGGTAAATATAAGGTTTATACTGTATATAAGGTTATATAGGTTAATATGAGGTTCATATATAAGATTATATAGGTTAATATAAGGTCATATAGGTTAATATAAGGTTTATATATGAGGTTATATAGGTTAATATAAGGTTTATTATTTTAAAGATTGGAACATTCTCCAGACAAAAAAAAAACCTCACATGGTCCAAGTCAGCATAAATATTAGATCAAAGGTGATCCATACACAAGTATGAGACTAACACTGTTAGTTTATAAATGTTGATGTTTTCTCATACACTCATGTTCTTGCATTTGATTATATATGATTAATGTTCACATAGCTGCCTGAGGCATAGGAATAATAAATATGTTTACAATTTGACTGGTTGCCCAATAGTGTGTTCTTCATTCTGAACAGAATCATTTTGGGACTATAATTTAGTGTATATAACATATACATCTACAGTTTACACAGTTTCTCTGAGGCTGCTTCTTTTCACAGGCAAACCAGACACAAACCAGACACAAACCAGACACAAACCAGACACAGCTGACGTATGTACGATCTTAATTTGATCACTTTTCTTGCTCAGAATTTTCATGCACTGCAGGAAATGCAAACTTGTAGTGTATTCAAGGTTTTAAAAGACTTCTAAAGTTTGTAATTTTCACTTTAAAATGTGAAACTTGATTTGCCCTCATAAAAAATGTATCAACCCCTATTTTTTTTTTACATGAATTATAATCCACATAATAACTCACATTCAATTTCCTGCTGTAGCAAACTGGCTCAAATTAAGATCCCACTATCTGTAAAGTTTCATACTCCTATAGGCTATAGCTATTATCCGACCCTGCCACTCTGAGAGGAAACATCATACACACTAATCCCTGAGAGGAACCATCATACACACTAATCCCTGAGAGGAACCATCATACACACTAATCCCTGAGAGGAACCATCATACACACTAATCCCTGAGAGGAACCATCATACACACTAATCCCTGAGAGGAACCATCATACACACTAATCCCTGAGAAGAACCATCATACACACTAATCCCTGAGAGGAACCATCATACACACTAATCCCTGAGAGGAACCATCATACACACTAATCCCTGAGAGGAACCATCATACACACTAATCCCTGAGAGGAACCATCATACACACTAATCCCTGAGAGGAACCATCATACATACTAATCCCTGAGAGGAACCATCATACACACTAATCCCTGAGAGGAACCATCATACACACTAATCCCTGAGAGGAACCATCATACACACTGATTCCTGAGAGGAACCATCATACATACTAATCCCTGAGAGGAACCATCATACACACTAATCCCTGAGAGGAACTATCATACATACTAATCCCTGAGAGGAACCATCATACACACTAATCCCTGAGAGGAACCATCATACACACTAATCCCTGAGAGGAACCATCATACACACTAATCCCTGAGAGGAACCATCATACACACTGATCCCTGAGAGGAACCATCATACATACTAATCCCTGAGAGGAACCATCATACACACTAATCCCTGAGAGTAACCATCATACATACTAATCCCTGAGAGGAACCATCATACACACTAATCCCTGAGAGGAACCATCATACATACTAATCCCTGAGAGGAACCATCATACACACTAATCCCTGAGAGGAACCATCATACACACTAATCCCTGAGAGGAACCATCATACATATTAATCCCTGAGAGGAACCTCATACACACTGATCCCTGAAAGGAACCATCATACACACTAATCCCTGAGAGGAACCATCATACACACTAATCCCTGAGAGGAACCATCATACACACTGATCCCTGAGAGGAACCATCATACACACTGATCCCTGAGAGGAACCATCATACACCCTGAGAGGAACCATCTGATCAAGGTCACAGTGACATCAAATTCTGTACATACAGAATATCAACGGCCAAGACAAACAGCTATTTTGCTGATGTGTTACTTGAGATATTCTGTTAGATGGACAATAAAATATGATATATCAAATCAAATGTTTATTGGTCACATACATATGGCTAGCAGACGTTAATGTGAGTGTAGCGAAACGCTTGTAGTGTAAATGCTTGTGCTATTAGATGCAAGTGCAATGCCACAAAATGGCATTTAAGAATATATACTAAGAAATATAATTATGTAGGACATCAACAGCATAAACACTGACTGTTTCCACATTGCACCCTATTCCCTTTATAGAGCACTACTTTTGACCAGATACAGTGCCGTATGGGACACCTCCACTGATGGAAGTGTATGTAGTGTAGCTAACATTGGTCTTTAGTTTATGTAGTGTAGATGACATTGGTCTCTAGTTTATGTAGTGTAGATAACATTGGTCTCTAGTTTATGTAGTGTAGATGACATTGGTCTCTAGTTTATGTAGTGTAGATAACTTGGGTCTCTAGTTTATGTAGGGTAGATAACATTGGTCTCTAGTTTATGTAGGGTAGATAACATTGGTCTCTAGTGTATGTAGTGTAGCTAACATTGGTCTTTAGTTTATGTAGTGTAGATAACATTGGTCTCTAGTGTATGTAGTGTAGCTAACATTGGTCTTTAGTTTATGTAGTGTAGATAACATTGGTCTCTAGTTTATGTAGTGTAGATAACTTGGGTCTCTAGTTTATGTAGGGTAGATAACATTGGTCTCTAGTTTATGTAGGGTAGATAACATTGGTCTCTAGTTTATGTAGGGTAGATAACATTGGTCTTTAGTTTATGTAGTGTAGATAACATTGGTCTCTAGTTTATGTAGTGTAGATAACTTGGGTCTCTAGTTTATGTAGGGTAGATGACATTGGTCTCTAGTTTATGTAGTGTAGATAACATTGGTCTTTAGTTTATGTAGTGTAGATAACATTGGTCTCTAGTGTATGTAGTGTAGCTAACATTGGTATTTAGTTTATGTAGTGTAGATAACATTGGTCTCTAGTTTATGTAGTGTAGATAACTTGGGTCTCTAGTTTATGTAGGGTAGATAACATTGGTCTCTAGTTTATGTAGGGTAGATAACATTGGTCTTTAGTTTATGTAGTGTAGATAACATTGGTCTCTAGTTTATGTAGTGTAGATAACTTGGGTCTCTAGTTTATGTAGGGTAGATAACATTGGTCTCTAGTTTATGTAGTGTAGATAACATTGGTCTCTAGTTTATGTAGTGTAGATTACATTGGTCTCTAGTTTATGTAGTGTAGATAACATTGGTCTCTAGTTTATGTAGTGTAGATAACATTGGTCTCTAGTTTATGTAGTGTAGATAACATTGGTCTCTAGTGTATGTAATGTAGATAACATTGGTCTCAAGCACATGTTCTGTTGAACGGTTCACCCAGAGCAGCACTTCACCACAAAGAGAGTTTGAAGTGTTTAACGTTGCCAAGTACAGAGCTGTCCTGAACCCTTAGAGACACAGAGGAGAGAGGATCCCTAGCGTCTCTCTTTACTCCCCTCTGATGGATAGGAACTCACTCTGCCAGGTTCAGCCTGGTGTGTGTTTGTGTGTGTGTGTGTGTGTGTGTGTGTGTGTGTGCGTGCGTGTGTGTGTGTGTGTGTGTGTGTGTGTGTGTGTGTGTGTGTGTGTGTGTGTGTGTGTGTGTGTGTGTGTGTGTGTGTGTGTGTGTGTGTGTCCAGCCAGCCGGTTTGGGCTGGTTAGCTATGTGCTGTTTGTTTGAGCGTGCAGATGAAGCTGTCATTGAGGTCCTGGGCGCTAGCTAGCGTGTAACGGCAGAGTGCCACCCTCACCCTCCTCCATCATTAGTGTGTTGATGTTATGGGTAGCTATGCTGGAGAAACCTGTTTAATACACAAACACACACCTTCTTTGGCTCGCTTTCCCTCTCTTATCCCTCCCTCTATCTCTCCTTCAGGTGTGCTGGTCTCTGCATGTCCTCCTTATCCTCCACTCCTTATCTCCTCCTCACATCCCTCTCTCCCTCCCCACTCCCTCATGTTCTGCCTCCACTCTACACAAGACCACCCGTAGGAAAAAGGGAGCTTACTACAAAAACAAAAAACACCACCAGTTAGAAATATAAGGACAGGTCATGCACATTGTGAGAAAATTGTATTAATGTGTTATGAGCTGTTGCTAGAATAATATTGTTGTCCTTCCTAGATGTTCTCCAAACCTGTCACACTTGTCCTTGAGGATTTGTAATGTGAGTACAGGGAAGGTTTGGAATGTTCAAGCCATTAACCACAAACAATTGAAATAGTCTGGTAGGACAGCTACAACAGGCCAAACCTTTTCCAGCATTCAAATAATTCACGTTAAGAGCAATCCAATTCTAATCGTCTTATTGAAATATGAGGGGTTTCAATTTTGTGTCTGTTGGAGTAGCGAGCTCCCTTCAAGAACCCTGTCAGAGTCCCAAATGGCACCCTATTTCCTATGTAGTGCACTACTTTTGACCAGGGCCTGGGAATAAGGTGCCATTTGGGACACCACCCATCTCAGTGTGACTGCAGTTGAGATTATCCACGTGATTTGCTGTGGGATCATAAACTTTCTGGCGTAGTGTGGCAGGGAGTGACGTGACTGTTAAACGCTGTTCATCATTCATATTTAACTATTCTGTAGTCATTTATTACCTTCAATGCTACACAGTCCTGAAAGCCTCTGCTGCCACAACCTCTGTCTCTCTATCATCCTCGTCTCCCTCGCTCCCTTCCTCTATCTCTGTCCCCATCCCACCTCTATCATTACTTTCTCTCACCCTTCCTTCCCCAATGCCTGTCCTCCATCCTTCCCTCTTTTTTCCTCCTACCTGATTTACCTATCCCCTCCCTCCTCTCACACCCCTCCCTCCTCTCACACCCCTCCCTCCCTCCTCTTCTCCTCCTCCCTCCCTCTCTCCTCTGCCTCCCTCCTCTCAGACTGGGCATGTCTCCAGGTGATAGTGTAGACAGAGAGAAGACAGAATAAAGATGACAAGTACTTATGGATCAGCCCCTAGCCATATGGACCAGGAACAAACCACTGGGCTTTGCTAGATGAATAATACACATCATAGTTGCTTTCCAAATAGCACCTCTTCCGTATTTAGTGCACTACTTTTGACAAGGGCCTATAGGGCTCTGGTCAAAAGTAGTGCACTATATAGGAAATATGGTGCTATTTGGGACGAAGCCCATGATAATAACTGCAGACAACAGTCAACAGTCAAACACTGAATTCTGATTGGTTCAGCATTTGGTCTGAATAACCTACAGGTAAATGCCAAAATAAAGGAAATAAATGAGGGATATAAAGTTAATTGAAAGCAGGGAATTCCAAACAGGAGTGATTCCTGAACTTCTTCAGTCTAGGGTCTATTTTTCTCCATTTCCTGTCTGACATACGTGCCCAAAGTAAACTGCCTGTTACTCAGGCCCAGAAGCCAGGATATGCATATAATTGGTACCACTGGATAGAAAACACTTTGACATTTGTATAAATGTTAAAATAATGTATGAGACTATGACACAATTGATATGGTAGGAGAAAATAGAAAAGAAAAACCAACCGTAAAAAATCAAATTGAGAGCCTATGCTCTTTCAATGGAAAGCTATATATGCAATTCCAGCTCCCAATAGCTTTCACTAGATGTCAACAGTCTTTGTTCAAGGTTTCAGGCTTGTTTCTTCCCAAACTAGGAAGAATTTTGAGTTTTGGTACTAGGTGTCAGAGTTGGAAATCAGGCTGTGTGCGCGCGATGAAGAGGACGTGCACTTGCTAATTTTACTTTTCTATTGAAATAATTCTTTCTGTATGAAATATTATAGTTTAATTACATTTTAAAGGTACCTGGGAATTAAATAGAAACTTATTTTGACTTGTTGGTAGCTTTGGATTCCTTTCTCTGCATGTTGAAAAAGTGGATTACTCAAATCGATGGGGCAAACTAAACTGACTTTTTGGGATATAAAGAAGGATTTTATCTAACAAAACAACCATGCATGTTGTAGCTGGGACCCTTGGGATTGCAAATCAGAGGAAGATTTTCAAAAAGTATGTGAATATTTAATCGCTATTTGTGATTTTACGAAGACTGCACTGGTCTAAAAATATTTTGATGTGGGGCGCCGTCCTGAACAATCGCATGGCATGCTTTCGCTGTAAAGCCTATTGTAAATCGGACAATGCAGTTAGATTAACAAGAATTTAAGACTTTAACCGATACAAGACACTTGTACAGTTGAAGTTGGAAGTTTAGATACACTTAGGTTGAAGTCATTAAAACTCATTTTTCAACCACTCCACAAAAGTATGTTAACAAACTATAGTTTTGGCAAGTCGGTTAGAACATCTACTTTGTGAATGACACAAGTAATTTTTCCAACAATTGTTTACAGACAGATTATTTCACTTATAATTCACTGTATCACAATTCCAGTGGGTCAGAAGTCTACATACACTAAGTTGACTGTGCCTTTAAACAGCTTGGAAAATTCCAGAAAATTATGTCATGGCTTTAGATTCTTCTGATAGGCTAACTGACATCATTTGAGTCAATTGGAGGTGACACTGTAGATGTATTTCAAGGCCTACCTTCAAACTCTTTGCTTGACATCATGGGAAAATCCAAAGAAATCAGCCAAGACCTCAGAAACAAAATTGTAGACCTCCACACGTCTGGTTCATCCTTGGGAGCAATTTCTAAATGCCTGAAGGTATCATGTTCATCTGTACAAAAAATTGTACGCAAATATAAACACCATGGGAACACGCAGCCGACATACCACTCAGGAAGGAGACGCGTTCTGTCTCCTAGAGATGAACGTACTTGGGTCAGAAAAGTGCAAATCAATCCCAAAACAACAGCAAAGGACCCTGTGAAGATGTTGGAGGAAACAGGTACAAAAGTATATATATCCACAGTAAAAACAAGTCCTATATCGACATAACCTGAATAACCACAGCAAGGAAGAAGCCACTGCTCAAAAACCACCATAAAAAGCCAGACTACGAATTGCAACTGGACATGGGGACAAAGATCGTACTTTTTGGAGCAATATCCTCTGGTCTGATGAAACAAAAACAGAACTGTTTGGCCATAATGACCATCACGTTATTTGGAGGAAAAAGGGGGATGCTTGCAAGCCGAAGAACACCATCCCAACCATGAAGCACAGAGGGGCGGCAGCATCATGTTGTGGGGGTGCGTTGCTGCAGGAGGGACTTTTGCACTTCACAAAATGAGTTTGTGACGACAAAATCAGTCACCAGATCTCAAACCAACCGAACACTTATAGGAGATTCTGGAGTGGTGCCTGAGACAACGTTTTCTTCCACCATCCACAAAACATCAAATTCTGAAATTTCCACCTGGCTACTCCTACCCCGGTCAACAGCACTGCACCCCCCACAACAACTCGCCCAAGCCTTCCCCATTTCTCCTTCTCCCAAATCTGCTCAGCTGATGTTCTGAATGAGCTGCAAAATCTGGACCCTTACAAATCAGCCGGGCTAGACAATCTGGACCCTTTCTTTCTAAAATGATCTGCCAAAATTGTTGCCACCCCTATTACTAGCCTGTTCAACCTCTCTTTCGTGTCGTCTGAGATTCCCAAAGATTGGAAAGCAGCTGCGGTCATCCCCCTTTTCAAAGGGGGTGACACTCTTGACCCAAACTGCTACAGACCTATATCTATCCTACCATGCCTTTCTAAGGTCTTCGAAAGCCAAGTCAACAAACAGATTACCGACCATTTCGAATCTCACCATACCTTCTCTGCTATGCAATCTGGTTTCAGAGCTGGTCATGGGTGCACCTCAGCCACGCTCAAGGTCCTAAATGATATCTTAACCGCCATCGATAAGAAACATTACTGTGCAGCCGTATTCATTGATCTGGCCAAGGCTTTAGACTCTGTCAATCACCACATCCTCATCGGCAGACTCAACAGCCTTGGTTTCTCAAATGATTGCCTTGCCTGGTTCACCAACTACTTCTCTGATAGAGTTCAGTGTGTCAAATCGGAGGGTCTGCTGTCCGGACCTCTGGCAGTCTCTATGGGGGTGCCACAGGGTTCAATTCTTGGACCGACTCTCTTCTCTGTATACATCAATGAGGTCGCTCTTGCTACTGGTGAGTCTCTGATCCACCTCTACGCAGACGACACCATTCTGTATACTTCTGGCCCTTCTTTGGACACTGTGTTAACTACCCTCCAGGCAAGCTTCAATGCATACAACTCTCCTTCCGTGGCCTCCAATTGCTCTTAAATACAAGTAAAACTAAATGCATGCTCTTCAACCGATCGCTACCTGCACCTACCCACCTGTCCAACATTACTACTCTGGACGGCTCTGACTTAGAATACGTGGACAACTACAAATACTTAGGTGTCTGGTTAGACTGTAAACTCTCCTTCCAGACCTATATCAAACATCTCCAATCCAAAGTTAAATCTAGAATTGGCTTCCTATTTCGCAACAAAGCATCCTTCACTCATGCTGCCAAACATACCCTTGTAAAACTGACCATCCTACCAATCCTCGACTTTGGCGATGTCATTTACAAAATAGCCTCCAATACCCTACTCAACAAATTGGATGCAGTCTATCACAGTGCAATCCGTTTTGTCACCAAAGCCCCATATACTACCCACCATTGCGACCTGTACGCTCTCGTTGGCTGGCCCTCGCTTCATACTCGTCGCCAAACCCACTGGCTCCATGTCATCTACAAGACCCTGCTAGGTAAAGTCCCCCCTTATCTCAGCTCGCTGGTCACCATTGCATCTCCCACCTGTAGCACACGCTCCAGCAGGTATATCTCTCTAGTCACCCCCAAAACCAATTCTTTCTTTGGCCGCCTCTCCTTCCAGTTCTCTGCTGCCAATGACTGGAACGAACTACAAACATCTCTGAAACTGGAAACACTTATCTCCCTCACTAGCTTTAAGCACCAACTGTCAGAGCAGCTCACAGATTACTGCACCTGTACATAGCCCACCTATAATTTAGCCCAAACAACTACCTCTTTCCCTACTGTATTTTATTTATTTATTTATTTTGCTCCTTTGCACCCCATTCTTTTTATTTCTACTTTGCACATTCTCCCATTGCAAATCTACCATTCCAGTGTTTTACTTGCTATATTGTATTTACTTTGCCACCATGGCCTTTTTGCCTTTACCTCCCTTATCTCACCTCATTTGCTCACATCGTATATAGACTTGTTTATACTGTATTATTGACTGTATGTTTGTTTTACTCCATGTGTAACTCTGTGTCGTTGTATGTGTCGAACTGCTTTGCTTTAACTTGGCCAGGTCGCAATTGTAAATGAGAACTTGTTCTCAACTTGCCTACCTGGTTAAATAAAGGTGAAATAAAAATAAATAAATAAAAAAAAGTGAAAAGAAGGAAGCCTGTACAGAATACAAATATTCGAAAACATGCATCCTGTTTGCAACAAGGCACTAAAGTAATACTGCAAAAAATGGGGCAAAGCAGTTAACTGTTTGTCCTGAATACAAAGTGTTATGTTTGGGGCAAATCCAACACAACACATTACTGAGTACCACTCTCCATATTTTCAAGCATACCGGTGGCTGCATCATGTTTTGGGTATGCTTGTAATCTTTAAGGACAGGGGAGTTTTTCAGGATAAAAAAGAAAAGAATGGAGCTAAGCACAGACAAAATCCTAGAGGAAAACCTGGTTCAGTCTGCTCTCCACCAGACACTGGGAGATGAAGTCACTATTCAGCAGGACAATAACCTAAAACACAAGGCCAAATCTACACTGGAGTTGCTTACCAATAAGACAGAGAATGTTCCTGAGTGGCCGAGTCTGTGGCAAGACCTGAGAATAGTTGTCTAGGAAAAATCAACAAACAATTTGACAGAGCTTGAAGAATTTAGAAAATAATAATAGTCAAATGATGAACAATCCAGGTGTGGAAAGTCTTAGAGACTTACCCTGAAAGACTCAAGGCTGTAATCACTGCTTAAGGTGCTACCACAAAGTATTGACCCAGGGGTGTGAGATACAGTATTTCTATATTACATTTTCAATATGTTTGCAAACATTTCTAAAAACATGTTTTCACTTTGTTATTATGGAGTATTTAATCCATGTTGAATGCAGGCTGTAACACAACAAAATGTGGAATAAGTCAATGGGTGTGAATCATTTCTGAAGGTACTGTATAACAGTATAACCAGGCATGGTTTAATAGTATCAAGATCAGCTTGTTTGTAAAACTGCATGAACAATGCTTTGAAGGATGCTGGAGTAACAAACAGTACAATACAATACTTGTGTTATCTTTTTCATATAGTCAATGATATAAAATACAAAATTGAGTTAGTACTGTATCTCTACTGGAGCTTATTTCAACCAGCAGACAGGCATCATTGTTGTGATTGTGACCCTCCAGATTCATTCTCTACTGCCCAGAGTAAAGGAAGCCTCTTGGCACAAAACAGCCCTACTGTCCATGATGTGGGGACTAAATCCACTTAGTGGGCTGTGTTGATGGTACAGGAACACCAGTTAGCAGCAGACACCAGGGCAGTGTCCCAAATAGAACCACATTCCCTATATAGTGCACTTATTTTGATCAGAGCGCCCATGCAATAGGGTGCCATTTGGGACCCTGACCAGCAAAGCTATGATCACAGCTAGCCATAAGCAGTCAGTAACTTCCTTATTCCAGCCGCTCTGTACCACGATATTTCTGCACCACAATATTTCTGCACCGAGTGATAAAGACAGGCCTGTCCACAGACCAATGGAACTAGACTGTGTGGGTCCCCTGTCTTGTCTCCACGACAGCGTGATGGTGGCAGTGACACGCGTTGGACTGCCATAGTGATGTGATTACTCCTCGCTCGGCGTAATCTGACATGGGTCACAGAGGTGGAGGCTATGTTAGAGAGGGAGGGAGATCAATCTGGCCCATTGAGTCAGGTAATAATCTGGTGTTCACACCTGATCACAACAACAACCCTGAACCTCTCAGAAAGACTGGATCTTTTAATCACTTGCAATACTGCAAGTGTTTACTTGAGTCTGCCTGGAGTGCCAGATGTCAAATGAACACCAACATTTGAATATGGGAAGGAGATTAAGGACACAGCACCAAAGTCAGCAACACCATCAACCACCTGACACACAAACAGCATGATTTAGTGGTAAGGAGTGTTATGCAGGCACATGGACATCTCCATCAGTAATATTGATCGTCCATTTCAAAAGATATAGGAGTGGAGGAGTTTGAGGATAGCCAGACATAAACCCACAAATGAGTGTATTTCTCTCAGTCTGTTTCACCCTCCTCATCATACCTTAGTCTTTCCAAGTGTGGACTTCCTGACTAAGGCCTTACCTCTCTCTCTCTCTCTCTCTCTCTCTCTCTCTCTCTCTCTCTCTGTGTGTGTGTGTGGAGGTAGGCTGAGGAAAATGTGAAGGCTTTACCTTCTGCTGCTCTGCAGTGCATAGATAACCATATCTGTTATGACGTGTTGAAGCCCCAGGACTAGACGAGATCAACCATCTTCTACTCTCACCACTCTCTCCTTCACTCCTCTTCTACTCTCTCCTTCACTCCTCTTCTAATCTCTCCTTCACTCCTCCTCTACTGTCACAGCTCTCTCCTTCACTCCTCCTCTACTTTCACAGCTCTCTCCTTCACTCCTCCTCTACTTTCACAGCTCTCTCCTTCACTCCTCTTCTACTTTAACAGCTCTCTCCTTCACTCCTCCTCTACTTTCACAGCTCTCTCCTTCACTCCTCCTCTACTTTCACAGCTCTCTCCTTCACTCCTCCTCTACTTTCACAGCTCTCTCCTTCACTCCAGTACTTTCACAGCTCTCTCCTTCACTCCTCTACTTTCACAGCTCTCTCATTCACTCCTCTACTTTCACAGCTCTCTCCTTCACTCCAGTACTTTCACAGCTCTCTCCTTCACTCCTCTACTTTCACAGCTCTCTCCTTCACTCCTCTACTTTCACAGCTCTCTCCTTCACTCCTCCTCTACTTTCACAGCTCTCTCCTTCACTCCTCCTCTACTTTCACAGCTCTCTCCTTCACTCCTCCTCTACTTTCACAGCTCTCTCCTTCACTCCTCTACTCTCACAGCTCTCTCATTCACTCCTCTACTTTCACAGCTCTCTCCTTCACTCCTCCAGTCATCCTCTACTCTCACCGCTCTCTCCTTCCCTCCAGTCATACTTTACTCTCTCCTCTTCTCCACTCCTCCTTTACTCTCACAGCTCTCCTCCTCTCTTCTCTCTCCTCCACTCCCTGCCTGAGCTCAACCTCAGGGAACAAACAGGAGTTCTGTCTAAAACAACACTGCCTCCTTATTCACATCCCTCTGATCCCAATCTTCCACATGCCGGCGTACAGTAAGGTGTGTGGGAGCAACGTGACACAAGCACGATTCTTCTGTCTTACGATCTATGAGTCAGCCTACAGTCAGCCATCAGCCATCGTCCTTCTCCTGAACACATCACACTCCATACACCAGGAGGTTGTCTTCACTCTGTACTCAGAGAACACGCCTGTCAATCATATTGGCTGGAGCAGCACTAAGGTCCAACACAGACAGATTAGGCATGCGTTCCAAATGGCACCCTATTCCCTACATAGTGCACTACTTTTGATCAGAGCCCTAAGAGCCCTGGTTAAAAGTATTGCACTATGTAGGGGATTGGGTGCCATTTGAGACGCAGATTAAGGCTGATCAGAGACCAGTCCATTACATGCTACAAAGCCCCCTGCCTGGCTCCATCTCTCTATCTCTCTGTCCGCAAGCTATCTGCATACATCTACATCAGACTGATGTTAATCCCACCATTAATCTGATCCTAGATCAGCAGATACCGATCCCTGTTAACACCAATTACCTCAGCAACCAGCCACACTCCTAACAAGGCCTTTGGTAGTTCTGAGGATGTGTCCCAAAGGGCACCCTATTCCCCCATAGGGCCCTGGTCAAAAGTTGTGCACTACACAGGAAATAGGGCACCATTAGGGATGCAGCCTGAAGCCTTGAAAAATAAGGATTGGGTGTTTTGCGTGACAGCCCCCCAGATATGTTTGCTGAGCGAGCCAAGAAGAAAGCCAGCCAGCCTGATGGTATCTACAATATATCGTCTTCTAGTCCAGATAATGTGCTCCTAGGTGATTTGCAAAAACCCTGGCAGCAGGATATACTTTTGTGCAGATATTTCTCTATCAATTTGAGTGTGGATTAAATAATTGCTGTTGGACATCATCTTTAATCTTCCCACTGGCAGGAGATAAATAACACATTTCACATAGAACCACCTACAGTAGCTTTAAAAATCAATTCCTGCAGATAGATTGTAAATTCATGGTCGGAATGCGTAATCAAATAAAATGTCAAGACACATTGTTGGCCCGGTGTAATCAGAACATCTAACAACTACCGGCAAATCACAAACTGACTTCTTGTTTCTATTTCATCAACCAAGCAGTAGGGTACCTGAAGGAGCCGGGCATAAAACACCCTCTCCACTCTGACATGCAACCAGGTTAGGTCCTCTGTGATAAGTAATGCACACAACCAGACATGGCTGGAATCTGCATGGACATACTGTATTAAGCAATGCTGATCGAGACAGAGAAACCCATTGTGGTGGGAATAGATGAAGAGAACAAGAGAGGAAGAAAGATAGAGGGTGTGTGTGTGTGTGTGTGTGTGTGTGTGTGTGTGTGTGTGTGTGTGTGTGTGTGTGTGTGTGTGTGTGTGTGTGTGTGTGTGTGTGTGTGTGTGTGAGTGGAAGATAGAAAGACAAAGAAAATGATTGAGAGGGAGCGACAGAGAGATTGAGGTGTATCCTACCTTCCAGGACGGTGAGTTTGGCGCTGGTGTTGATCTCTCCCACACTGTTGGTGGCAGTACACTCATAGATGGCCTCGTCCCTGTGGGTCCGCAGGGGCTGGATACGCAGGACGGACCCTGAACCGTCATCAAACTCTATCACCTGAACACAAGGGTGGGTAAAGGAGAGAAAAAGCAATGAGACCCATCGCCATGTAACTAATATTCAAAACGGATTTAAACAGTCATCTTAACAAGGCATCCCTTTGATCGCTATTTCATCAATACGTACAGCAACATCAGAGCCCTGGTGAGTACCAGCCCATTGAGCCCAGTGAATACTCCTGGTTTGATCATTGGCAGGGGGACTAATACAGGGCTAAGATATCTGCTACTTTCTATTTAGCTAGGAGGAAGTGGGTTTATAATAAGAGTCTGCCTTAGCAGATCAGAAGACGCAAACCTGACTAAACTCAAACTCCATCAGTACTATTAATAAACCATCTCAAATAGAGACTACATCTTATCTAATCTCAACTGCAAAGGACCGCCCGGCATTGCATGACCTTGCTGTGGTCCTACAGGGAGTGAAGAGGAGTAAGTACGTCTGATCTGATACAATCACCCAAATTAGAGAGAAGTTTATTAAATTAATTGAGTGAACAGCAGGCATTTCAGCAAGGCCTTTCAGGAAGCCAGCCTTTAAGGGTTAAAGAATCAGAGGTCAGAGGTCAGGGGAGAGGGTCTCCAAAAATTCCTTTTGCTGCAGTGGAAAGTGGCAGACCAAAATATCCACATGACAGGAAGAGAACATTCCTGAACATTCAGTGGAGCACACTTAGGTTCAAACAGTATCTGAAATATTTCAATTACTTTGAGCGTTCACTTGAGCCTGCCTAGCATGCCAAATAGGCTAGGTTTTCACTGAAGGGGGCTATTCTTCCCTTGGTCCAATTGTGCCATGCAAGCTCAATCAAGCAATGTGAAAGATTTTGAATAATATTTGAACTAGAGTTGGACATGTTGGGGAATATTCAGAGGTGGAAACTTTCCCTGGGAATTAACGGGAATATATGGGAATTAACAGAAATATATGCAAATTAATATTAAAACCATTTAAATGTAGATGTTTTTTGCATTGGATATATATTACCATAATATATGGAGACAGAGACATAAACATTTTACCTTGTCATAATTAGACGTAATTACAAATGATTAAATCCTTCCAATAGAATAAAAAACCCAACTGATTTACAAATGTAACTTTAATGAAATGAGTTGACTCTTCACATGGGATGATTTTACTGAACAACAAAAGAAAGGGAATATTGAATGGTCCCCAATGATACATCGCATCTCTCAAAATCATTTTCAACATACATCTGTAAAATGATAGTCTAGAAACTAAAGCTTTGGTTGTCTTCCTCTCAGGCCTCCATGTCTTCTCCCTGGACCTCCTCAATGTCCACCTCTTGGACATCAGACTCTGAGGCCTCATCTTTACTGTCACTTTCCAACCTTGTTGAGGATGGCTTGTTGTCAGACATGATGACAACACCACCCCAACGGGTGTTGCTGGGCAGCTTCAATGTGGTGCTCTTATTCTTCTCACTTTGCTTGGTGAGGTAGATTGCTGCTATAACTTGATGACTCTTCACATACCAAACCATTTCCTTGGCTCTCTTGTAGAGTGTATCCATTGTTTTCAGTGCCATGATGTCCTTGGGGAGCAGATTCAATGCATGAGCAGCACAGCCAATGGGTGTGAAGTGAGGATAGGACTCCTCCTCTTTAGACCAAGCAGCCTTCATGTTCGCAGCATTGTCTGTCACCAGTGCAAATGCCTTCTGTGGTCCAAGGTCATTGATGACTGCCTTCAGCTCATCTGCAATGTAGAGAACGGTGTGTCTGTTGTCCTTTGTGTCTGTGCTCTTATAGGATACTGGTTGTGGGGTGGAAATTATGTAGTTATTTATTCCTTGCTCACGAACATTCGACCACCCACCAGAGATGATTGCAATACAGTCTACTTTCTCTATGATTTGCTTGACCTTCACTTGAACTCTGTTGAACTCTGCATCCAGAAAATGAGTAGATAAAGTATGTCTGGTTGGAGGGGTGTATGCTGGGCAAAGAACATTCATAAATCTCTTCCAATACACATTGCCTGTGAGCATCAGAGGTGAACCAGTTGCATACACAGCTCAAGCAAGACATTCATCAGCATTTCTCTGACTACGTTCCTCCATTGAGTCAAAAACACCTCTGATTCCAGGAGGACCATGAGCTGTTGCTATCGATAAGGTGTCTAATTTATCATTTTCACCTCGAATAGAAGTAGAGGGACGTTTGTCACAGGTTGCTTGTTGTGAGCACTGAGGGAACTTTATGCCCTTGACCAGATGATTATGCATCTTTGTTGCATTCTTCACATATGATTTGGCACAGTATTTGCAAATGTACACAGCTTTTCCTTCTACATTAGCTGCAGAGAAATGTCCCCACACATCAGATAGTGCTCGTTGCATTTTCCTGTAAAGATTAGAAAAAAATGAGTAAAAAAAAAACAAATACAATTCCATGTACAGATAAATAGTTAAGCAGTTTGATTAAACAACTTCTTCGTAAGATAAATGTTTTAAAATGAAACATGTATGGAAACAGGTGAATTAACACTCTTCCATTAGCAGGCTCAAGCAAGCTAAAACTCACATGGTAGCAAAAACTAACGATCAGAAAGTGTTAACAAGTTAGAAATGATTTAAACACACTTTCCTGTAGGCTACTACTTACTAGTTTACAAACAATCATGTATGTCATATAAAATATATTCAGCCAACCCATTATTGTAATCAAAACTTACCAGAAAGCATGTAGTCCTTACCTCAGACAGTGTAGTAGTGTGGGCTCAGTAGCATCTCATTAGTGTGCATTAGTGAGCTTGAGAATCAGCTGAACATGTGATGAAAGAATGCACTGTGCATGCAGAGGGTTGCAAATCCATTGAATTGGGGAGAGTTTAACCAAAATATGCCACAAGACCTGGAATTGCCTTATGTGTATACCACAAAAAAGGTTAACTGTTATAAGCTAACTTTTTTGATGAATTCATGCAAAATTCCCAAAATTCCAGGGCTTATCTTCCCATGGAAAAATTCCAGAAATTTTACTGGAAAGTTTCCGACCCTTTGCAACCATAATTTTAACCCAGGTCTGAAGTGAAGTCCTCTCCTCTCTCCCCCTGGGCCCACTGCTCTCCCACACCTCCACACCGACTGCACACAGAGCAGGGCTCAGTTTGAGGAGTGCCGTGCAGACAGATGGAAGATATTTCCTATTAATCACGTCAGTGTGAGCTGAGTGTCTGCATCTGTGGAAGGACCCATGTTGAGACCGCTTCACTTGAAACCATTTCTACTAGCTGGCAGCTAATGGGCCTCCCTGCTGCTACTGCTTTCAGCGTACGTCTGTCTGCCTGCCTGTCTGTCTGTATGCCTGCCTACCTGGCCTGTCTGTCTATCCATGTCTCTGTCTGTCTGTCTTGTCTGAGCAGGGTGGCATACATCCGCATTGCTTCAGATGCTGGAAGAAAAGGCAGACAGAGTGAGAGGAGGTGGTCACTGAACTGACACAGACAAACAGACTATGTGGTTGAGTGGTGCTTTGAAACAAGGATGTGGGCACGCCCACAGAATAAGAATGAATCTATTCATGTCATTTGGAAAGGACTACTATGTCTGCCTGGGCTTCCTACAATGTTTCTTACCATTTCTGCACCGGAATGCTCATCCATTCTCATTTCTGGTTGAGAATTATGTAACTATGTATCTAAAATCTGGTGCAATATCGTTATTGTCAAATAAAACAATTAAATACAATAGTAAAGTAGACCATGTACCTCAAAGCGCTGAGAACTGACTTTCTTGCCCTTCTTCATCCAGGTGATGCGTGGCTTGGGATCACCCACCGCCTGGCAAACGAAGGATGCCACTCCTCCCGAAATACCTGTCTGGTCATCTGGAGATTTGATGAAATTGGGCATGCCTGGGAGAGAGAGAGAGAGGATAACTAATGTACATCAATCAAATTGACCCCAAATTGCAAATAGCAGCACAATGGGAAAAAAATCCCTCAGAGCGCAGATAATCAATTGCAGTATGGTTCTAGAAACATAAAGCCGTCCACTTCATACACTATAAATACAAAAGTATGTGGACTACCCTTCAAATTAGTAGATTCTGCTATTTCAGCCAAATTGAGCACACAGCCATCTCCATTGACAAACATTGGCATCAGAATGGCCTTATGAATGTGGCACCGTCATAGGATGCGACCTTTCCAACAAGTCAGTTTGTCAACTGTCTGCCCTGCTAGAGCTGCCCCGGTCAACTGTAAGTGATGTTATTGTGAGAAAATGTCTACGAGCAACAACGGCTTAGCCGCAAAGTGATAGGCCACACAAACTCACAGAACGGGACCGCGAGGGCTGAAGCGTGTAGCACGTAAATATCGTCTGTCCTCAGTTACAGCACTCAATACCGAGTTACAAACTGCCTCTGAAAGCAATGTCAGCACAATAACTGTTTGTTGGGACAATGGGTTTCCATGGCCAATCAGCCGCAAACAAGCCTAAGATTACCATGCGCAATGCCAAGCATCGGCTGGAGGGGTGTAAACCTCGCCTCCAGACAGATTCTGGAGCAGTGGAAACTCTGGAGTGATGAATCACACTTCACCACCTGGCAGTCCGACAGACATATCTGGGTTTGGTGGATATCAGGAGAACAATACCTGCCTGAATGCATATAGTGCCAAATGTAATGTTTGGTGGAGGAGGAAAAATGGTCTGGTCTGGGGCTGTTTTTCATCGTTCGGGCTAGGCCCCTTAGTTCCAGTGAAGGGAAATCTTAACTTTACAGCATACAATGACATTCTAGACAATTATGTGCTTCCAACTTTGTGGGGAAGGCCGGTTCCTGTTTCGCATGACATTGCCCCATGCACAAAGTGAGGTCCATACAGAAATGGTTTGTCAAGATTGGTGTGGAAGAACTTGACTGGCCTGCACAGAGCCCTGACCACAACCCCATCAAACACCTTTGGGATGAACACTGACCCCGAGCCAGGCCTAATCGCCCAGCATCAGTGCCCGACCTTACTAATGCTCTTGCGGCTGAATTGAAGCAAGTCCCCGCAGCAATGTTCCAACATCTAGTGGAAAGCCTTCCCAGAAGAGTGGAGGTTGTTATAGCAGCGAAGGGGGAACCAACTCCATATTAATACCCATGATTGTGGAATGAGATGTTCGACGAGCAGGAGTCCACATACTTTTGCTCACGTAGTGTATGAATCAAAATCATTTCACAAATGCAAAATACACACTTACTGTACACTGTTTTCACCAGTTTAACACAGTTGCAGCCGACAGTATTTTTTTAGTGACAATACGTTTGTGGCGTCCGTCCGTCTTCCGTTTACACACAGGTGTTCGGAGACGCAGATAGCTGATTAGCACAGCAATGCCTCTGTTTTCTGTCTGTTTTCTGTAAACAAGCGCTGTAACATCGCTGATATGAAAGATACTTATATTTCCAAAACAAACCGCATCGCTTGTGGTACTAACGTTAAGAACGAGCATCGTGGCTCTTAGCAAAACTCCAAAAGATACTATCGTCAATAGGCGTCATTTAGCATCTATGAGTGGGTTAGGTGGCATTGTGAAACAAAGTAGCAGGATCATTGGTATAAACCTGTATCAGACACGAGTCATACTCAAGGCGCAATCTGTTCTGAGGAACTCCCAGCATCCCTTGTTTGATTAATTGACGATGCTTCCCTCCCCAGAGCGCAGATACAAGCTCCCTAAGTTTAAAACGAGCAGGTCTACACTCTCCTTCATCACAGCTGCTATCAGCTTCCTCAACAAGCTGTAGTATTATTGTGTACTGTGTACATATCGCTGTACATACTGGTTTTTGTGTATATTCATGTCAAGTGTTCATTGTGTTTAAAAATATATATTTGGTGCAAAATTAATTCCTCCTTGGGATAATAAAGACTCTACTCTCCTCTGCTCCATTCTGCTCTACTCTGCTCTGTTCTGCTACTCCCTAGAAGGACAAAACCTATGGAGGAATCAGAGAAGAGGCTGATCCTCTGCTGACTGTACCAAGTAAACGTTAGGACCATCAAGGCCAGACAGAGAGACAGAGAAAGACAACAATAACACAGGAGTAGGCAGCTCTGGGCAGGTTCCAGGGCTTTCACACTTCCCTACCAGTTAATGTTCAGGCAGTAACAATGTGTGTTTTAAAAACACAGATACCAAACTGCCTGCAGCCAAATCAAGTCAAAAAAGCCTGCGAACCAAAACCGTCCAGTGCTGTATTGTCCTTCCTGTCATGTGTTTGGTTGTTGCTGTACTTGACATACCACTTCAAGTGCCTGTAAGTCTCTCCCATTAATAATGATATGAAACTAGCAAATCAAATCAAACTTTATTTGTCACATGCGCCGAATAGAAGAAGTGTAGACATTACCGTGAAATACTTACTTACAAGCCCTTAACCAACAGTGAAGTTCAAGAAGAGTTAAGAAAATATTTACTAAATAAACTAAAGTAAAACATAAAAAATAATAAAAGTAACACAATAAAATAACAATAACGAGGTTATATACAGGGGGTACCGGTACCGAGTCAGTGTGCGGGGGTACAGGTTAGAGGTCATTTGTACATATAGGTAGGGGTGAAGTAACTATGCATAGATAAGAATCTACATCTTAAATATGCTTCTCTATCACGCCTGAATAAATGTGGAATTAACCCAAACCCTGGAATTAACCCAAACCCTGGAATTAACCCAAACCCTAGGCTTGACCAAGTCTCTCTGCCTCCCAAAAGGCTCCCTATTCCCTATATGGTACACTACTAAAGTAGTGCACTAAATAGGGAAAATAATGTCATTTAGGATGCAGTATGTGTCTCATATCTCAGAGGAGGGGGTATCAAACGGAACACAATTAACTGTCTGGGATGACACACCATCATATTAAAGCTCCATGGCAACAAACATTAGAGGGATAATGATGAGACAGAGATGTAATTAAATATTCCACTGAACTCGTCAGAGCACCACCGCTGCAGGCTAACACATGCACACACACACACACACCAGGCTATCACAAATATATGCCGACAAAACATACAGTATTCTGCCTGGGTTCTCTAGCTACGTCTGTCCCTCCCTCCCTCCCTCTCTCTCTCTCTCTCTCTCTCTCTCTCTCTCTCTCTCCTCTCTCTCTCTCTCTCCTCTCTCTCTCTCCTCTCTCTTTCTCTCTCTCTCTCTCTCTCTCTCTCTCTCTCTCTCTCTGTGTACGTGTGTGCATGTGTACATGTGTATCTCAGTTCCTGGCAGTAGATGCATTATGCAGAGCTATGCCTACCCTTGGGGAATCAGGCCTGTTTTCAGAGAGCAGGGGGATGTGTATGTCAGTGTCTCTGTGTTAGGGTGCAGTTACAGGCCGCATCCCAAATGGAATCCTATTCCCTCAAAATTGTGCACTTATTAGGGTCCATAGGGCTCTCATCAAAGGTAGTGCATTATTTAGGGAATAGGGTGACACTTGGTACAGCCACAGTATCTGTAGGGGAAGGAAGGGTTAATAAAACGTGATGTGTGGGCGCTAGATGTAGGGGGTAGTGAGTACGATTGAATATTTTCCCGGTATTTTACAAATGTTCCATCCCGAGAATAAATCACTTTTCTCCCAGGTAACCCGGCAGTGTCATTCAAAAGCATTATAAAGCATATAAATATGTCTGGATTTGGTTGGAACTTTGATCAGCATGAACATTCTACCCTGATGCTACCTGATCCTGACGGGCCATATATTAAATCAGTTTTATGAGCCCTACATTAACAACATTTAATGAGCCCAAGCCCAAAAAAAATCCAAAATGATTTTGCGTTTATCCAATACATATAGCATATAGGCTACTGCACATTAAGCACAACAGAAAAACATAAAGCCCATAGATGTAGCTGGCTATATTCTCTCTTGGGTAGCTGCAGTAGGCTTATCTTGTGAACTGTATAACTGTACCGTATTGTATTATACTGTATTATATGGGCTGGAATTACACACATCGTTCAAACCATGATAAAGCAGAAGAGAACATGTGATTCTGGAGCAGCACATGCAGACTATAAAGTTACAATTATAGGCTAGTGAATTTAATTTCCATTTTGAAATATAATAGGGCCTATTTGTATAATGAGTAGGCTGATGCATAGGCCTATATACCGTTCATAATATTTATCCTAATGTTATCAGCCTACATCCAATTCATTTCGTTGTCCTTACCTTCATCATTCTAATGACATCCTCGAATAATACAGGACTAGAATTAGATGCAGAAGGCTTTCACGAAGATTGAACAGTTATGGGTCTGAATAAATAACTGCTATAGCCTACCACCATCTGAATGGTTATGGGTCTGAATAAATAACTGCTATAGCCTACCGCCATCTGAATGGTTATGGGTCTGAATAAATAACTGCTATAGCCTACCGCCATCTGAATGGTTATGGGTCTGAATAAATAACTGCTATAGCCTACCGCCATCTGAATGGTTATGGGTCTGAATAAATAACTGCTATAGCCTACCGCCATCTGAATGGTTATGGGTCTGAATAAATAACTGCTATCAAACTATCCTTGAGTTCTATTATTGGCTGCTGTATTTAACATTCAGCAAAAAAGAGCTTGCATCCATCTTCAAATAGTCTATTGGTATAAGAAATTTTAAAAAATGATGTCCAGTAAGCTCTTCTAGTCTAGCTTTTCCAAGAGGCAAGGAGCGTTTTTTAAGGAGAGGCCAGTGAAGCACAGGTGTTAGTGTATTGTGCAAGAGACAAAAGCTATACATTATAAGATTATTATGCACAACCCATAATTAATTAGCTAAATATAAGGCTAATACTGCATTGAATTTATCACCGTAAAGTGGCTTGGACATCTATATATAGAGCAATATATCTATCTAGAACAGGATAATCTGTTTTGGATGCAATTTGAATGGAGTTGATATAGAGAGAGAAAGACTGCCAGAGTGCTCGCGCATGCACTGATTTAAAGCAATGATGTTTGAGTGATAGGCTTTAAAACTCTTTAAAACTCTAATTTTTACCATTCAAAAATAGGGTGACCCCCGAAAGCCAGATGGAGATGGGTAAATTAGACGCGCATTCGGTCTTTGTATTTCTGAGGATTGACGCTGGAGACAGGAAGCAGGTACAGGGAGAACATTTAATCAACTACGGACATGAAACAGGACATGAAACAGGACAGGAAACAGGACATGAAACAGGACAGGAACAGGACAGGAAACAGGACATGAAACAGGACAGGAACAGGACATGAAACAAGACAGGAACAGGACAGGAAACAGGACAGGAACAGGAGAGGAACAGGACAGGAACAGGACAGGAACAGGACAGGAACAGGACATGAAACAGGACATGAAACAGGACATGAAACAGGACAGGAAACAGGACATGAAACAGGACATGAAACAGGACAGGAACAGGACATGAAACAGGACATGAAACAGGACATGAAACAGGACAGGAAACAGGACATGAAACAGGACAGGAACAGGACATGAAACAGGACAGGAACAGGACAGGAACAGGAGAGGAACAGGACAGGAACAGGACAGGAACAGGACATGAAACAGGAAATGAAACAGGACATGAAACAGGACATGAAACAGGACATGAAACAGGACATGAAACAGCACAGGAACAGGACAGGAACAGGACATGAAACAGGACAGGAACAGGAGAAGAACAGGACAGGAACAGGACATGAAGCAGGACAGGAACATGACAGGAAACAGGACATGAAACAGGACAGGAACAGGACAGGAAACAGGACAGGAAACAGGGCATGAAACAGGACAGGAACAGGACATGAAACAGGACAGGAACAGGACAGGAAACAGGACATGAAACAGGACAGGAAACAGGACATGAAACAGGACAGGAACAGGACAGGAAGCAGGTACAGGGAGAACATTTAATCAACTACGGCCATGAAACAGGACATGAAACAGGACATGAAACAGGACATGAAACAGGACAGGAACAGGACAAGAACAGGACATGAAACAGGACAGGAAACAGGACAGGAAAAAGGACAGGAAACAGGACATGAAACAGGACAGGAACAGGACATGAAACAGGACATGAAACAGGACAGGAAACAGGACGGGAAACAGGACAGGAACAGCATCTGGACAGGGATGGAACAGAGGATACAGACAGTTAAAGGGGAGGCAATCAAATAATGATGGAGTTCAGGTGGGTCCAATGAGGCGCAGGTGCACGTAACAAATGGGACAGGTGTGCGTAACAAATGGGACAGGTGTTGGTAACAAATGGGACAGGTGAGCGTAACAAATGGGACAGGTGCATGTAACAAATGGGACAGGTCCACGTAGCAAATGGGAGAGGTGAACGTAACAAATGGGACAGGTGTGCGTAACAAATGGGACAGGTACGCGTAACAAATGGGACAGGTGCGGGTAACAAATGGGACAGGTAGCGTAACAAATGGGACAGGTGTGCATAATGATAGGCAATCAGGCGCCCTCGAGCGCCAGAGAGGGAGAGCGGGAGCAGGCGGGACAATATTACTGTAGCATAGGCTATGCTGCAGCAAATGTAGGCCGTCCTGTCACAAGAAAGATGAGGTGATACTGTAGGTCTACATGCATTGAGAACTGCATTCCACACTGAGATGGGCTGTCTGTCCCCACCCTGAGCGTTGATTCATCATGCAGAGGCTGTAAAGAAGCCAGATTTAGATATTACTTCTAATTTAACAGTTCCATTTCATGCCATGCTGTTCATATAAATAATGTATTATATTTTACTGGTTTCTCGCGGTTATTTATCCCAGGAAAAGGGAGTGGTTTTGGGCTGTAATCCCGGGAAGATCTCGATAACTGGGTTCAACCCTAGAAGTGAGGCATAGAGGACTGTAGTGTAGTTACCCACATCTTTCTCTCCTTTTTCACTCCATCCATCCCTTTTCTCCTGCCCCAAAATATCCTCCTGGCCTCAACGTTTCTCCTAAACGGAGTGCTTATTTCACCGCTGTAACTCTGACAGAGACACTAAGCGAGCGTTGAGCTGTTCTCGTTGCTCCGTGCTGTACTGTGGTGATGTAATGGCGGCTATGTTCCACTCTGTAGACTCAAATGGCAGTTTCCCTGTAAATTGGCCTCATCCATAATGGCTGTCAATACTAGTTTAACTAATATTGTTTCCCTTTGTGACTACATACTAACCAAGAGGCAAACAATACTGTCCGTTAGAACTATACTAAGCACTAGAGCTATGACAAATCTCATTAAGTAATGTGGAATTCCTTGTATAAAACACAGTGAGTGGGATCACTATGGAGGAATAGCAATTAGACTAGGTATCACATATCGGGAAAGAATTACACACTGCTTTGACACAGCAATGATGATAACACAGCTCTCTTTTCCTCACTCTCTTTCTCCCTCACTCCCTCTCTCTCTCACTCCCTCACTCTCTTTGTCTCTCTCACTCTCTCTCACTCTCACCACTCAGAGGGGAATGAGAAATACACTGTACAAAACATTAAGAACACTTTCCTAATATTAAGTTGTAATACAGTCTCAATTCATCTGGGCATGGCCTCTACAAGGTTCGAAAGCGTTGCGAAGGGATGGTGGCCCATGTTAACTACAATGCTTCCAACAGTTGTGTCAGGTTGGCTGGAAGTCCTTTGGGTGGTGGACCATTCTTGATGCACACGGGAAACTGTTGAGTGTGAAAACCCCAGCACCGTGGCAGTTCTTGACACAAACCGGTGCGACTGGCACAATACCTTGTTGAAAGGCACTTCAGTATTTTGTCTTGCCCATTCACCCTCTGAATGGCACATACACAACCCATGTCTCCCTTCATGTACACTGATTGACTTGGATTTAACAAGTAACATCAATAAGGGATCATGGCTTCACCTGAGCAGGTGTTCCTAATGTTTTGTACACTCAGTGTCCATTTTGACACTCTTATCCAGTGAAACAATTAGGGTTACATGCCTTGCTCAAGGGCACGCCAACATCATTTTTACCTGGTCAGCTCAGGGATTTGAACAAGCAACCTTTCGGTTATTGACCGAACACACATAACCACTGAGCTCCCTGCCTAGACCAATGGAGGTGCCTTCTGTTTGACAGTCCACTAGGGAACTGAGTTTCCCCCTGCATGAACCCAGGCTTAAAGAAACAAGAACACAGCCCAGTCTCTAAGGGACAGGATAGTTAGATACCACTGTCTGTCTGTCTGTCTATCTGTCTGTCTGTCTGCCAGCTACCTCTACTCCTATATTTGTCCTCAAATAAAATCATCTGCAGTCCACCGGAATGTTGAATCAATATTCTGCTACTGGCACAATGTCACAACAACAAGAACCTCAAAATGGCCATCTAGGAAGGTCTCTATTGGGTAGTACATAAGAGGGAGAAGGAAGGTGATGTGACCGGGGATGGGAGGGGCCAGAATTCAGGAGGACAAGGTTGCCCTTTAAAACACAATTTTAGAGGAAAAGAAGATAGAGCTAGCAAGAGTAAAGAGAGAAAGATATTTAGAGGAATAGAGACTTTGTTTTATTTTAAAATACCTTGATTGGCCCAATAGTTCATCATTAAAACCACAAACTTTACTTCATCTTAACGAACGTAAAAAGTTAGAACCAAGCCCCCCTCCTCGTCCATTGTGTATAGAAGCCCCCGATGCCCCACAACCCCACAGACGGTGAACCAGCACCCCATATACATGCTCCAGTGGGAACCGAGGAAGAGAGAAAGAGAGCGAGAGAAGACAGAAAGAGAGAGAGTCCGAGTGGGCAGAGGTGACTTAGGTTTTCAATCTGAGGCACACGGTGGGGGATCAAGGTTGAGAGGATGTTGAGTTCGCACCAATTACTTCGCTATTTATTTTCCATGGTCACAATGGCCTGACCCCTGGGCCATGACATTCTAAATGTAAAATCTGCTCTGTGCTCAGCTCTTTCTCTCCTTCAGCCCCACGCTTTCATGACTGACAGCTGTGTATGTTCTCTCCATCACATTCATACAGTACATGACCCTGTGACTACGCTGAATTTCTTCTTTTTTTAAAATAGAGAGAAAGAAAGAGAGCGGTGAGAGAGACAAAGAGAGAGGAGGGAGAAGAACATTTGACCTCCTACACATACATTATTCAAGAACGGGCCTCTTCAATTTAAGGGAGAGAAAAAAACTGTGTGAATATTGAAGGTAAAAAATAGGCCATAAGGAAAAAGTTGAACAACACGTTATTATGTGTTCAGATCCTTGTAAGGGATTTGAATGCTGCCCACAAATGTTGAGGGAAAGTGGGCCGCTGTCTCCAAAGTAATAAATACTTAATCGGATGATCATCATTTAATCATAATATATTCAATTTGAGCTTAAATGCGATTCACCTTATCAGTAAAAGGCCACTAATTGATCCTGTATTTCTGGGGAGAATCTCACTGGGTTCAGTTCATGTCTGTAGTGTAGCAGTATCAGAATTGATAGTTAGGCTGTTCTGTTGGTGCAAGGCACCAGGCATAGTACCACATGTTATGTCTGTTAAAATGGCTTTCAGATGATTTGGGGTCAATTCCATGTACTAGAATACAATTGAACTCACTCTCTACATTTGAACTGCTAGCTACACGCCAACATGTTACACAGTACAGTGGCACCATAAATAATAATCCCTTCATCAGAATATATAATGAGACAGATGGAAAAGTCGAGAGATTAGTTGGATCTCTAACACATCAACAACGACAAAACGGAATGAATCAACATAAAAGCTGGCCACATGCCTCCCTGCCTAAAACATACACTGCTGTCGGAGGACCGTTTAGGGTTGGTATGGGCAGAGTTGCGCACTTGTTGTTCCAGAGGATGCCCAGTCAATGACCTTTAACCCTGAACCCATGCGGGTGTACTATAAACAGACAGTACAGTAGCCCAGGCTGCATCATTTCAAGGTTCTGTGTGGCTCAGTTGGTAAGAGCATGGCACTAGCAACGCCAAGGTAGTGGGTTCAATTCTTGTAGGGCTCACAGACACATTTACATTATTGTTCTAACAGTCTACTCAGGGGTAGACAACCCTGGAGTGCCCAAGACATTTCACATTATTTTAACTGACCTGTGTTGAATTTAGCCAATCACTGAACTGATCAATTAGCTAAGCAGCTCAGTGTGGTAATTAGTTGGAAAAAAATCCTGAAGTACCTGTGGCACTCCAGGAACAGGGTTCCCTTCCCATACCATACCGTATTACTTTGGATAAATACGTGTAGCATAATGTCTCTTCTACTGGAGCCAGCAGACTGGCAGACTGGTCCATTGGCATGCAGTGCATCTAGAGAAGTTGTTAGAGGCCTGTTTTTTTGTGATTTATTTCACCTTTATTTAACCAGGTAGGCAAGTTGAGAACAAGTTCTCATTTACAACTGCGACCTGGCCAAGATAAAGCTAAGCGGTTCGACACATACAACAACACAGAGTTACAAATGGAGGAAAACAAACATACAGTCAATAATACAGTAGAAAAATAAGTCTATGCGTGCTACAGGTGGGTGATGCTATGGTGACCAGCGAGCTGAGATAAGGGGGGACTTTACCAAGCAGGGTCTTGTAGATGACCTGGAGCTAGTGGGTTTGGCGACGAGTATGAAGCGAGGGCCAGCCAATGAGAGCGTACAGGTCGCAGTGGTGGGTAGTAAAATGGATGGCACTGTGATAGACTGTATCCAATTTATTTATAAAAAAGAAAAAAAAAAATAGCCCTTTTTCGTGGTATCCAATTGTTTTAATGTAAATGACATCGCCGAAGTCAAGGATCGGTAGGATGGTCAGTTTTACAAGGGTATGTTTGGCAGCATGAGTGAAGGATGCTTTGTTTGCGATGTAACTTTGGATTGGAGATGTTTGATGTGAGTTTGGAAGGAGAGTTTACAGTCTAACCAGACACCTAGGTATTTGTAGTTGTCCACATATTCTAAGTCAGAACCGTTCAGAGTAGTGATGTTGGACGGGCGGGCAGGTGCAGGCAGCGATTGGTTGAAGAGCATGCATTTAGTTATACTTGTATTTAAGAGCAATTGGAGGCTACGGAAGGAGAGTTGTGTGGCAGATGAGGTGCCATGGACTATAGCCGGAACCCAGCTATAAAACCAAATGAGGCAAGGAAACATTGTGTTTAGCCCTCCCTGCAGACACATCCTAGGACATTATCCAGGACGATGGTAGCTCCGCTCCCTCAGTCTAATGAAGTATCATTCTGCAGTGGGAAGGATGTGTTGCTACTGTACTCACAGTGATGGAGTCTCTCACTGACACACACCTGTCGCAGGCTACTTCACTCTGCACACACACACACACATACACACACACACACACACACACACACACACACACACACACACACACACACCTGCAGCCTGTAGTGGTACTCTAGGGATTGTGTGTGATAGCAGATAGATCTTTACAGCACCACAGTCAGCACACACACAGTGCATCCCAAATAGTGCACTATCCTATGGGCCCTGGTTGAAATTAGTGCACTATATAGGGAATAGGGTGCCATTTGAGACACAGACACAGTCCCATCAGCAGAACAGCCAGTGGTTAATACTGGACCGCGTCCCTCTGTTTAGCCTGTGTTTTATCTAATCATGCATATCCTAATGCTTTTCGCCTGAGCAGTAACAGAGGCACTGGGAATTAAGAGCCCAGTCACAGTGCACCTTTCCATAATGTCATCTGGATGTCTGTGAAGAGGGAATGAACAGAGGAAGCATGTATGCGCACGTACACGAATGGAGACATGCACACAAACATGCACGTAAACACACACACAGAATTGGTTCTGCTTGAAGTAAATATCTCAGCTCTGCCACGAGATTCAAACAATAGTCTCACAATGGCTAAATCAACTTTAGCGAGCGATAACGAAGAGAAAGAAAGCTGTTAATGATCAGACTGTGCAGTGTTGGAGAAGAGAGAGAAAGAGAGGGACAGCTGGGAGTTTGAGTGCTGCTGTGGCATTAGGTCTCCGTCCCTACAGCCTGGGAACGAGACAGAGAGAGAAAGAGAGAGAGAGGGACAGAGAGAGAGAGAGAGAGAGAGAGAGAGAGAGAGAGAGACAGAGAGAGAGAGAGAGAGAGAGAGAGAAAGAGAGAGAGAGAGAGACAGAGAGAGAGAGAGAGAGAGAGAGAGAGGTAGAGAGAGACAGAGAGAGAGAGAGAGCGACAGAGAGAGAAAGAGAGAGAGGGACAGAGAGAGAGAGAGAGAGAGAGAGAGAGAGAGAGACAGAGAGAGAGAGAAAGAGAGAGTTTTGAGTTTGAGTTTTTATAAAACCTTTATTTTTTACTCAAGTGTTAACATAAACAATGACACACTGCCTTTTCAGAAATGAAATAACAAAATGTAATTCCTAAACAAAAATAAATACATAACATATACATTCAACTTATTTCAGCAGCAAAAAATAATTTCCCCTCCTCTACAAAACAAAGCGCTCTTTCGTAGGCCCACTTCTCCTCAAATAATAGGAGATCTTTTACAGCTGAAAAGAACTCAAAATCTACTTTTATTCTTGCTTTCACTAAACCTTTAAAAACACATCTTACATCCTGCCCATATCCCGTTTCTATCTTATGTTTCCTACTCAGAAAAATTGACATCTTAGCTTGTCCCAAAATAAAATTTAACATTTGACATTTTCTTTTCTGTTGTTTACTATATTGAAACCCCAAAATAAAAACAGTGTTATTGAAAAACTCCCCTACAGCTTTAAACAAAGATTCCAACATTTCCAATAGCGGTTTTATCCTCTCACACTCCATAAAACAGTGAAAAATGGTTTCTCTTATATTACAAAAAGGACATCCATCTCTAACATCTGAGTTAATAACAGATACAAAAGCATTAACTGCAATGATGCCATGTAAAACCCTCCATTGCATATCACCAGTACCCTTTTGTAACGGTGGTTTGTACAGTGCTCTCCATGCTGGCTTTACCTTGTCATCAATGCCCAATTTTACCCTCCATGGAGTATCTTTTCTATTTTTCAATTTATCTTTATTCAACACCTTGACACACCCCCTATACAATTCCTTCCCATTCACCTCATCCAAACCCACCTCCTCCAACCCTCTCAAATCCAGCAATAACGCCTTTCTTTCTGAATCTGGGATATTTGGTGTAATCCCTAGTTTTGGAAATGAGACGTCTTCATCTTGCACCTTCTTCTTGTGGCTACTAAGCATATCCCATTCTTCCGCTGACAGAGCCTTCCTACAGCTCCCCAGCATTTGTCCGACAATCCTTTCCGACCTCATCCCCAAATGTTCTGCCACCCTTCTTCCATCCATTAAGGCGGGCCCAGCCATGGCCATTAACTGTCTTAAGGTGATGATTTTCCCCTTCACCAGAATCTTGGAGAAATGTGGAACAGCTGCAGTTGTACAGTCCAGTCTCGCCCCATACACCAGAGGTTCCTCCAACAGCCAATGCACTGACTCCGCTGAAGTTCTTCTGGACACCTTCATTATGCTCCACACTCTGAGAAGGCCTCTATAAAACGGAGGTACTCCCTCCCTAGAAATCTGGCTACTATCAACCAGAAATAAAGCCTTCTTTAAGCCTAATCCTCCAACCCTCTGTAATATAAGACCTGCCACCCCTCTCCACACCACATTTTCCGGTCCATAAAGCAGCCTTTGAATGAACTGAAACCGGAAAGCAGCAGCCCTACTAGCAAGATGTACAAGACCTTGTCCCCCCTCCTCTTTTGACAAATACAAAACACTTTGTGGAACCCAGTGATATTTATCCCAAAAGAAATCCACAATAATTGCCTGTATCTTAGCCAGAAGGCCAGATGGTGGTTCTAAAACTGACAACCGATGCCACAGTGCAGAGGCAATCACATTGTTAACTATAATAGTGCGCCCTCTATATGACATACGAGATAGTAACCAACGCCATCTCCTCATCCTCCCTTCCACCATTTCAACCACCCCACTCCAATTTTTTTCCATAGTCCCCTCATCTCCTAGATACACTCCAAGATACTTAAAACCTCCCTTACACCATTCTAGCCCCCCTGGCAAAGCCATGATCCCTCCAGACCATTCTCCAATCTGTAAAGCACAACTCTTTTCCCAATTTACCTTTGCAGAGGATATTCCCCTAAAACGATCAACCATTAGACTCAAACTATCCACCTCCGCTTGATTTTTCACTAGCACAACTACATCATCAGCATAGGCTGAAAGACGAATAGGAGGAATATCCTCTGAAAGGCACACCCCTGCAATGCGACTTCTAATGCTATTTAGTAGTGGCTCTATAGCAATAGCATATAACATCCCAGACATAGAACATCCCTGCCTAATACCTCTACACACTTTAAAAGGAGCACTCAAACCACCGTTAACTTTCAATACACTTTCAATGTCACCATATATCACCTTTATCATGGCAATAAAACCAGAGCTGAACCCAAACGCCTCAAACGTGTGCCATAAATATTGATGTTCAACTCGGTCAAATGCCTTTTCCTGATCAATTGAAATTAGACCAGCATCCAACCCAATAGCCTTAGAGACGTCCAAAAAATCACGAATCAGAGAAATGTTATCCCCTATCTGCCTGCCAGGAACACAGTAGGACTGATCCGTATGTATGATTTGCCCCATCACCTCCTTCAGCCTGTTGGACAAAGCCTTTGACAATATTTTATAATCAGTACACAATAAAGCCACCGGCCTCCAGTTCTTCACCTCCCTCAGGTCACCCTTTTTAGGCAGTAGGGTGAGGACAGCCCTTCTGCAGCTTATTGGTAGTAACCCTCCGGTTAAACTATCATTAGCTACTTCTAACCAATCCTCTCCCAACATAGCCCAAAAAGACTTAAAAAAGTCAACGGGAAGCCCATCAATGCCTGGTGCCCTTCCATTTTCCATGCCATTTAATGCAGTGTATAAATCCTGCAAAGACAATGGTTGCTCAAGCTCAACCTGAGCTTCTGCAGGCACCTTTGGGAGCCCATCAAAGAACTGCTGTGTCACTGTTTTGTCCTCTTTGTACTCACACTTGTAGAGCTCAGCATAGAACTCTACTGCCCTCTTTCTAATTTCACTAGGGCTAGTGAGCTCTTGTCCAACAGCTGATTTGAGACAATGAATAATTTTTCTTTGTCCATTCTTTTTCTCTAAACCAAAGAAACATTTGGATGAGGCATCCATTTCAGATATGCCCTGAAATTTACTTCTCACCAATGCCCCCTGTGCTCTGATACCCAACAGATCTGCCAATGCAGCTTTTCTCCTCTTGAGGGCCTGAGTATGGCCTCGATCTCCTGTGGTCTCAACCAACGTCATGAGTTCCACTATTTCAATCTCTAGGGCTTTCATTGATCTGGTGATATCCTTGGTGACATTCTCCGTGTATTGATTACAAAATTGTTGAATCTGGATTTTCCCTATATCCCACCATTGTTGAAGGGATACAAAACTGGCCTTTTGAGACCTCCACCTCTCCCAAAAAAAACTGAAACAATTCCTGAAGTGAGCATCACTCAATAAAGTTATATTAAAATGCCAGTATGCGCTTTTAGGTTTTACATCGTTAATGAACACCACCTCTGTTATTAAACAATGATCAGAAAATCCCACTGGAGTTATCACACTTGATTTACAGACCTGAGATTGATGCTCAAAAACATAAAACCTATCTAACCTGGCCATAGAGATGATGTTCTCTCTCACATGCGCCCAGGTGTACTGCCTTGTTCTTCCATGTTGACTCCGCCAAATATCACACAGTTCATTTGTTACAATAAGGCGTTTTAAAAACGTCCTTGAGGCTATATGAGGTTCTTGGTGATTTCTATCTAAATCACTAACTGTGCAGTTAAAATCCCCAGCAATAAACAAATAATCTTCTTTGTTACATTTCTCAATGGTATTTGATAATGTCTCTAAAAAACATACCCTCTCAACTGTCACCACTGGGGCATATACATTTATCAGACACATATTGATGTTTTCATACCTTGCTCTAACTTTTAATAACCTCCCCTCAACTACCTCTTCAACCTCATATGACAAAGGCAAAAACCCTTTTGAGAACAAGATAACCACACCCCCACTTTTTGAGTTTTTATGACTACACACCACTGTCCCCCCCCACTCCTGTTGCCACATAACTTCATTTTCCAAATTACTATGCGTTTCTTGTAGAAAAATTATGTCACTTCCCTTTCCCCTCATTAACTCATACACCATGGCTCTTTTTTTAACATCTCTTGCCCCATTTACGTTTAAAGAAGAGATCTTAAAACTGCTCATGGATAAGAAAAAAATACAGAGGAAGATACAGCCACCACATCTCTTTACAGAGTTAAAACTGCAACTGAACTCTTTCATTTTCTTTAGAATTTGCATCACTTATTACTCTCGTGACCACTTTCTTGAGTCTAGCAATTTCAGGGCTTTTCAAACCTCCCCCTGTAATTTTTGACATCAGAAACTTTGCTGATTCAATAAACAATTCACGTTCAGGGAAAAAATCAGTTACATTGTAATCCTGCATATATTTCTTCCCTTTTGTCAACTTCAGAAATTGACGTATCTTCTCGATCCCATACCTCCCTTCCACCCCATCTATCTCACTATATTGTTGTGACGCGTCAGATGACTCACTCTCGCTATCCTCCCCAGAAGAAAACCCCATCTCTACAACCTGTTCATCTTCACCTGATTTATCCATCTCTACCTTTCTCTTAGAATTAGACCCTTCACCACCCCTTAAATTCTTCCTTTTACTCCTCGGTATTTTGAAAACATCCGCTTCCTTTTCCGTTATTTCAATCTCCTCTTGACCTCCAATTTCATTTTCCAGCACCACCTCAGCGACGGCAGTCGCAATCTCACCTACTGTTTCCCCTCCCTCTTTGTTCTGATCTACCACAATTGCCCCCGTATCCACAATGCCTTCCTCTCCTACTTTTCCAACCACATCTGCCCACCTTCTCTCTTCCCCTACACCTGTAGTATTTTCATCCCTTCGCTGTGGTACGTTAGTTGCACCCGCACTAAAGCTACTACCAGGCTCAGCGCGTTCATTCTCGGGACAATTACGCACCAAATGCCCCTCTCTTCCACATCCAAAACATTTCATTGATTCAGTAGATGCATAGAAGACATAATCAAATCCATCAATCTTAAAACTAAACGCTAAATTCAGTTCATCTCCTTCCTTCTTTAAAATCATATGCACTTGTCTCCTATGAGACACGACATGTTTCAACAACGGAGATTTGCATCCAAAAAGAACCTTCTTTATTGTAGATACGATTTGACCATGGCGAGATAACTCTCGCTCTAACACTTCATCTCTAACAAATGGTGGCACGTTAGAAAGCATAACTTTCTTCGCAGGATTCATAAGCGGAAATACCGGCGTCTGTGTCTCCCGCAACACAACACCCCTCTCAACTATCTTATTCACCTTTTCAATTGAATCTAAGAATATCACTACAGCGCTATTCATCCTTGAGGCTGATTTAATGCTATCATACCCAATGATAGCACCCACAGCCAAGCTACATTCTTCCACTGAACACCCAGCCGCAGCAGGAATTTTTACTCCATGCCTCCGACTAAGTTTTTCAAACTCTACATTTCCGCGAGTGGCCATTTCAACCAGCCCCACCCGCTGGTTGTGCCCTCGCGAAAAAACAACCTCAAAGATCCCACCACCCCTATACGTGCTCAAAGATCCCACCACCCCTATACGTGCTTAGTGATAGTTAAACAATATATCCGTAAAACAACTAAACTAATCAATATATATATATATATATATGTACATACCAAAACCCAATAGAGTGAAAAGAAATTCCATTCGCTCTCACAAACACTCTGCTTGACGACTCACTCCCAGCATGCACTCCGACGAGAGAGAGAGAGAGAGAGAGAGAGAGAGAGAGAGAGAGAGAGAGAGAGAGAGAGAGAGAGAGAGAGAGAGAGAGAGAGAGAGAGAGAGAGAGAGAGAGAGAGAGAGAGACAGAGAGAGAGAGAAAGAGAGAGAGAGAGAGAGAGAGAGAGAGAGAGAGAGACAGAGAGAAAGAGAGAGAGAGAGAGAGAGAGAGGTAGAGAGAGACAGAGAGAAAGAGAGAGAGAGAGAGAGAGAGAGACAGAGAGAGAGAGAGAGAGAGAGAGAAAGAGAGAGAAAGAGAGAGAGAGAGAGAGAGAGAGAGAGAGAGAGAGAGAGAGAGAGAGAGAGAGAGAGAGAGAGAGAGAGAGACAGAGAGAAAGAGAGAGAGAGAGGTAGAGAGAGACAGAGAGAGACAGAGGTAGAGGGGTAGAGAGGTAGAGAAAGCATGAGGCCTGCCTGTCTGCAGCTCACCACCAGAAAAGACCTCTGCATCAAAAATAACAAACCCCCCCCAGAGAGCTTCAGTACCAGCTTCACTGTATTTCTCCAGAAGGGAGAATACTGAATACACCAGAACAGCCATTACACTGCCTGTGCCCCAAATGGCACCATATTCCCTATATACACTCTTAGAAAATAACCTAAAGGGGTTATTTGGCTGTTCCCATAGGAGAACCCTTTGAAGAGCCCTTTTTGGTTTCAGGTAGAACTCTTTTGGCTCCAGGTGGAACACATTTGGGTTCCATGCACAACTCTTTCCACAGAGGATTCTACATGGAACCAAAATGGGTTACACCTGGAACCAAAAAGAGTTCAGCAAAAGGGGACAGCAAGAACCGTTTTGGAGCCCTTTTTTCTAAGTGTAGTGCACTACCTTTGACAAGGGCCCATAAAGGCTCTGGTCAAAAGTAGTGCCCTATATAGGGAATATGTGGCATTTGGGACTCACACATGCTGAATGAGTGAGTGTAAGCAAAACTGCAGCGGACCGGACAGCAATCAAGAAGCTAGACCCAGTGACCCATTCCCCACTCAGAGAACACTATTAACAGGCAATTTGGAGCCAGAAATCAATACATGCACTGGAGTCCTACCAATCTGTTCCCATTAATAATGGATCCAGCCACTTACATGTAGACTCTTATTTGTCGAGTAGGATTGGAGGTGATTGGAGTGGGGCAATACATTGCATTAATGTGGTTGGTTGCACTATTAGCAACATACACTGAGTAAACCAAACATTAGGAACACCTTCCCCCCCCCTCTACAAGGTGTCAAACATTCTGTCCAATATTATAATTAAACGCTTAGAGACAACACAATAAAAACTGGAGAGGGCACTTCACAATCACATCAGGTGAACTGTGCCATTTTAGGTGGGTGAGACTATGTTCTTAATGTTTTGTATTCTTACTGCATATTATCATACAGTATGGTCAATATCGTTCTCTACTTTAAATTCATTTATTTAGCCAAATTTGAAATAGTTTTTTGGTTATTGCAAGCATCAATACAATTCAATCAATTTGCTATTTCAGTACAGGACTTTTTTGTAGCTTACAATTGATTAACTATCAATAAAGAATATAATTTGAGAGAACTACCTCAAATAAACTTCCCATAAATAAAAACCAGAGGTGAGAACTTGAAGAACTGAAGACAGTTTCAGAAATGTTTTCAGAAATAATGTTGTAGAGGTCTCGGCGGTCTCAGGCACTGCATCGCAGCGGCGTCGCTACAAACCTGGGTTTGATCCCCGGCCGTGAGGCAGCCGGCCGCGATTGGGAGATCCATGATGCGGCGTACAATTGGCCCAGTGTCGTCTGGGTTAGGGGAGGGTTGACCTTGTCCCATCTTGCTTTAGCGACTCCTTGTGGTGGGCCGGGCGCTTGCACACTGGCTTTGGCTGTACGGTGTTTCCTCTGACATAATGGCGTTGCTGGTTCCGGGTTAAGCGAGCAGTGTGTCAAGAAGCAGTGCAGCTTGGCAGGGTCATGTTTCAGAGGACGCATGGCTCTCGACCTTCACCGCTCCCAAGTCCGTACGGGAGTTGTAGCAATGAAACAAGACTGTAACTACCAATTGGATATCACAAAAAAAAGGGGGTCAACAAATGATGTTGTAACTACACAGACATATCACAAAAGTATGGTTTTAAATCAAAAATGAATTCTGCAACATTTTAAATGTTGGCCTCATGTTCTAGAGCTCTAGCTTCTATGTAGGTTGCAGAGCTCTGGCATCTCACCAAAACACCAACTACTTCTCTCTGCAGCCTTTTATCCAAACCTCCTCTGGTTATAGTGAATCATTTTCTAGAATAAACCATATTGGTTATGAGCTCATTGCTTCATGAGTGGTTTAGCTGGAATGAGCAGTTTGTTTTCATCATTCAATTACTTCCATAAATGAAGGCAAAACCAACAGGATGGACAGAACAGGATAGTGGTCTTCAGGGGATGGCTGCAGCTCAGAGTCTTTCCTACTCTAAACCAGGGGTTCCCAAACTGTTTCACTCTGGGTCCCCCTTCCAGCATTGGGGAATATCACGCATCCCCCCCCCCTGCATGAGAATGCAAGCACCACATTTACTTAGATGGGCAAAAGTACAGTTCATGACATAAACTTGGCAGCCCTGAATTACCCAAGTGGGTTCTAACTGGCGGTGGTGCAGGGTCAGTTAGTCTGATGCAGTGCAATGCTTTGAGACCTAGTGAAAAGTGCCAAATAAATGCTATCCAATATTATAGGACACATCAGCGCCATTTTAGGTGGTTGGGACGTATCCTGGACCTAGAGTAAGATGACATCATATACCGTATGTTTTTTTCTCTCTCTTACTAGTCCCAAACATGTCTTAAAGTTCTGCTCTATGTCTTCAAAGACATATAGAGAATAACTATGTGGACTGGGCTCCTTCAGCATGTTAAGAAGACACACTATAGTTTTCCCACCGCCCAGAACAAAACATCGCTCATCTCTATCTCTCTTTCTTTCAGAGAAAATCAATAATTCAACAGAGGAGTGAATCCATTCTGAGATGAACCACATGTGAAATTACCTTTTCTTTATTCCCCATTGTGAAGTGCATTAAAGTAATGGTCCTCTCCAAACGGACTTGAAGAATGGCAGGATAGTGCACACATTACCTTTGTCCCAAATGGCACCCTATTCCCTATATAGTGCACTCGTTTTGACCAGAGATCTATGGGGCCTTGTTCAAATGTAGTGCACTATAACGGGAATAGGGTGCCATTTGGGAAACACACATGATCACCAGGGTTTCCAATTCTCCAGCTATTGATGCTGGCTCCTCTCCACACCGCCATGAATACATATTATAGAAACCTTACCGATGTTGCTGGATGGCAAACTCATATTCATTGTGAAGCGTTCTCTCTCGTGTGGATGACTGCCGTGATGATTGTCAGGTAAATGCGTGTCGGTAATGCTTGGGCATGTAGAGAAAATCTTTTGGCATCCGCGAACAGACACAAACATTATTACATGAGATAACTGGGCCTAGAGAACGTTGTGGTTTTAATATCGTTGAAATGAACTTGTATCATCAGTCTGATTATACTATTGTTATTGTATCGCATTGTTCTCAGAGATATGAATTATAATGTACCATTTAGGCTGTCACTGTAATTGCTCTTATAAAAGCAACAAGGCGAGCAGGATTATATCTCAGACCCATTTAGAAAAAAAGACAATCAAACAGTGAAAAATGGTGACAAATACAAATAGGTCACTGGGTAGATTGTCTCAAGGTGTGATTTCTACTTGCACTTCAATGAGAGTCCAGGAAACTACCACCCTGTAAGGACAGGACACACACCATGGGCCCTATCTACTAAAATACTAATTTGGTGCTTGTCGATGGTACCTGATAATATGTGTTTAGCCAGGGCTTGGGGGCATCCCAAATGACACCCTATTCCCTTTATAGTGCACTATATTGAACAAGGGCCCTTCAAAAGTAGAGCACTATATGGAACAGGGTGCCATTTTGGAGGCGGACTTTGTCTCTGCACTCTGCTGTGATCCGAGTCATCAACAACAGAAACATTTCCTCTTTCCTCTTCAGCTTTAAACCCGTTGACCCTTCTGAAACGCTACATGGACAGAATCTCTGTTAAGTGCAGCTTTAAGTGGAAGGCAGGTATGAGAGGGCTCCTAGCCTGCCAGGAAATTGCCATTAAAGGATTGTTTTAGGCTCACAGGTTTACAAAAAGATTGCAGGATCACACAGATATTGATCCATTGACTGTTGTATTTACATTGGCCTGGAACACAAAGAGATGGCCTCATGGTGACACTATAAAAGCTTACTGATTTAAGAGTGGGCTGCATGTTGCTGTTCAGAATGTTAGCCCCAGTGATAGTGTGTGTGTGTGCGAGTGTGTGTGTGTGTGACACCAAAAAGCCTTTCCTGGTCTAAAACCTTTTAGTTTACAACCGGTCGTTTCAAATGTCACATTGTCATTCCCCACCACACGCTTGTCCTACAGGACCCTTTTTCTCATCTGGACTGGAAAAAAACAGAATGTAATGGTGTCTAGGCAGACAGCCAGATAGTCAAATGTTGTGCAAGGTGGAGGGGAGCTGTGTTTCAAAGGCAATTCACAATGACAAATGACAAAAGTTTCAAACAAAGTATCTTATTTGTTAAGAAAGTCTCATTAGGAATTGGAGTAGAGAGATCCGGGGCTAGAGGATAGAGCAGCCATGCATACCACCGTAAACAGACAGGATTCGCAATAGAAAATGAATCTATTCAGTTGTTCAGAGTGCGATATTGTTTGCCGCTGGTAGGGATACAATACCTTACATCAATGTAAATATATACAGAACAATGCCTGTATTATAGTGTGTGTCCATATTGAAAAACGGGACCACCATCCATTACACCACCGACATCATTATAAAAATAAACTGTAAAGATGAATGCAAAAAAAAGCTTGTAAAAGAAGCACACTACACAGACTAGACTATAAAGTATACACAACTGCTGTATGCTCAAGGCATCGCATGATCAACTGTTTATGTCTACACAACACATTAAACTATACAACTGGTTCTGATGTTTCTTCATGATGGAACCTACAGTCGTGGCGAAAAGTTTTGAGAATGTCACAAATATTAATATTAAAGTCTGCTGCTTCAGGGTCTTTAGATATTTGTGTCAGATGTTACTATGGAATACTGCAGTATAATTACAAGCATTTCATAAGTGTCAAAGGCTTTTATTGACAATTACACGAAGTTGATGCAAAGAGTCAATGTTTGCAGTGTTGACCCTTCTTTTTAAAGACCTCTGCAATCCGCCCTGGCATGCTGTCAATTAACTTCTGGGACACATCCTGACTGATGGCAGCCCATTCTTGCATAATCAATGCTTGGAGTTTGTCAGAATTTGTGGGTTTTTGTTTGTCCACCCGCCTCTTGAGGATTGACCACAAGTTCTCAATGGGATTAAGGTCTGGGGAGTTTCCTGGCCATGGACCTAAAATATCGGTTTTGTTCACTTAGTTATCACTTTTGCCTTATGGCAAGGTGCTCCATTATGCTGGAAAAGGTATTGTTCGTCACCAAACTGTTCCTGGATGGTTGGGAGAAGTTGCTCTTGGAGGATGTGTTGGTACCATTCTTTATTCATGGCTGTGTTCTTAGGCAAAACTGTTAGAGAGCCCACTCCCTTGGCTGAGAAGCAACCCCACACATGAATGGTGTCAGGATGCTTTACTGTTGGCATGACACAGGACTGATGGTAACGCTCACCTTGTTTTCTCTGAACAAGCTTTTTTCCGGATGCCCCAAACAATCGGAAAGGAGATTCAGCAGAGAAAATGACTTTACCCCAGTCGTCAGCAGTCCAATCCCTGTACCCTTTGCAGAATATCAGTCTGTCCCTGATGTTTTTCCTGGAGAGAAGTGGCTTCTTTGCTGCCCTTCTTGACACCAGACCATCCTCCAAAAGTCTTTGTCTCACTGTGCGTGCAGATGCACTCACACCTGCCTGCTGCCATTCCTGAGCAAGCTCTGTACTGGTGGTGCCCCGATCCCACGGCTGAATCAACTTTAGGAGACGCTCCTGGCACTTGCTGGACTTTCTTGGGTGCCCTAAAGCCTTCTTCACAACAATTGAATCGCTCTCCTTGAAGTTCTTGATGATCCAATAAATGGTTGATTTAGGTGCAATCTTACTGGCAGCGATATCCTTGCCTCTGAAGCCCTTTTTGTGCAAAGCAATGATGACGGCATGTGTTTCCTTGCAGGTAACCTTGGTTGACAGAGGAAGAACAATGACTCCAAGCACCACCCTCGTTTTGAAGCTTCCAGTCTGTTATTCAAACTCAACCAGCGTGATCTCCAGCCTTGTCCTCTTCAATACTCACACCTGTGTTAACGAGAGAATCACTGACATGATGTCAGCTGGGCCTTTTGTGGCAGGGCTGAAATAAAGTGGAAATGTTTTGGGGGGGATTCAGTTCATTTGCATGGCAAAGAGGGACTTTGCAATTAATTGCAATTCATCTGATCACTCTTCATAACATTCTGGAATATATGCAAATTGCCATCAAACAAACTGAGGCAGCAGACTTTGTGAAAATTTATCATGTGTCATTCTCAAAACTTTTGGCCAGAACTGTACTGTGTAAGTATATTTGGAACAAATAATTGTCAGAACAGTACACTGAATACAGTAGTCAAGCTACCTCTATCAAGATTATGATTAGCATCTTTGTGTTTGTGTGTGTGTGTGTGTGTGTGTGTGTGTGTGTGTGTGTGTGTGTGTGTGTGTGTGTGTGTGTGTGTGTGTGTGTGTGTGTGTGTGTGTGTGTGTGCATGCATGTGTTGTGTTTGACGCACAGTATATACCCTGAGCATACCAAACATTAGGATACCTTCTGCCCACAGAATCAATTTGTCTGGGCATGGACTCTACAAGGTGTCAAAATCTTTCGACAGGGGTGCTGGCCATGTTTACTTCAATGCTTCCAACAGTGTCAAGTTGGCTGGATATTCTTTAGATGCTGGACCATTTTTGATACACCATCCATTTTCTCCCAACCATCCAGGAATGGGAAACTGCTGAGGCTGAAAAACCCAGCAGTGCTGCAGTTCTTGACACAAACCAGTGCGCCTGGCACCTATTACTATATCCCGTTCATAGGCACTTAAATATTTTGTCTTGCCCGTTCACCCTCTGAATGGCAAACACACCATCCATTTCTCAATTTTCTCAAGGCTTAAAAATCATTATTTAATCTGTCTCCTCCCCTTCATCTACACTGATTTGAAGTGGATTTAACCAGTGACATCAATAAGGAATCATAGCTTTTACCTGGATTCACCTGGTCAGTCTATGTCATGGAAAGAGCAGGTGTTATTAATGTATTGTGTATGTGAACAAGAGAAATTCATCAGGGAGAAGGGACTCCTACCTTCACAACACACCCCCTCCTGCCTTCACAACACACCCGATCCTACCTTCACAACACACCCGATCCTACCTTCACAACACCCACTCTCCTCCTTTCACAACACACCCGATCCTACCTTCACAACACCCACCCTCCTCCCTTCACAACACACCCGATCTTACCTTCACAACACCTACCCCCCTCCCTTCACAACACACCCGATCCTACCTTCACAACACACCTGCTCCTCCCTTCACAACACACCCCCTCATCCTTTCACAACACACCCCCTCATCCCTTCACAACACACCCCTTCCTCCCTTCACAACACACCCAATCCTCCCTTCACAACACCCACAATCCTCCCTTCACAACACACCCCCCCCTCCTCCCTTCACAACACCCACCCTCCTCCCTTAACAACACACCCCCTCCTCCCTTCACAACACACCCCCTCCTCCCTTCACAACACACCCCCTCCTCCCTTCAAAACACACCCCCTCCTCCCTTCACAACACGCCCACTCCTTCCTTCACAACACACTGCCTCCTCCCTTAACAGCCCACCCTCCTCCCTTCACAACACACCGCCTCCTCCCTTCACAACACCCACCATCCTCCCTTCACAACACACCGCCTCCTCCCTTCACAACACCCACCATCCTCCCTTCACAACACACCGCCTCCTCCCTTCACAACACACCCCCTCCTCCTGTTCACATCACCCACCCTCCTCCCTTCACAATACACCACCTCCTCCCTTCACAACACCCACGGCCTCCTCCATTCACAATACACCGCCTCCTCCCTTCACAACACACCGCCTCTTTCCTTCACAACACACCCCCTCCTCCCTTCACCACAACCACCATCCTCCCTTCACAACACACCGCCTCTTCCCTTCACAACACACCCCCTCCTCCCTTCACAACACACCCGATCTTACCTTCACAACACACCCGATCCTACCTTCACAACACCAACCCTCCTCCCTTCACAACACACCCCCTCCTCCCTTCACGACACACACTCTCCTCCTTTCACAACACACCCGATCCTCCCTTCACAACACACTGCCTCCTCCCTTCACAACACACCCCCTCCTCCCTTCACAACACACCCGATCCTACCTTCACAACACCAACCCTCCTCCCTTCACAACACACCCCCTCCTCCCTTCACAACACACACTCTCCTCCTTTCACAACACACCCGATCCTCCCTTCACAACACACTGCCTCCTCCCTTCACAACACACCCCCTCCTCCCTTCACAACACACCCCCTCCTCCCTTCACAACAGACCCCCTCCTCCCTTCACAACACACCCCCTCCTCCCTTCACAACACACCCCCTCCTCCCTTCACAACACACTGCCTCCTCCCTTCACAACACACCCCCTCCTCCCTTCACAACACACCCCCTCCTCCCTTCACAACAGACCCCCTCCTCCCTTCACAACACACCCTCTCCTCCCTTCACAACACACCCCCTCATCCCTTCACAACACACCCCCTCATCCCTTCACAACACACCCCCTCCTCCCTTCACAACACACCCGATCCTACCTCCACAACACACCCCCTCCTCCTTTCACAACCCTCCCAATCCTACCTTCACAACACACCCGATCCTACCTTCACAACACCCACCCTCCTCCCTTCATAACACACCCCCTCCTCCTGTTCACAACACACACCCTCCCCCTTGACAACACACCCCCTCCTCCCTTCACAACACACCGCCTCCTCCCTTCACAACACACCGCCTCCTCCCTTCACAACACACCGCCTCGTCCCTTCACAACACACCCCCTCCTCCCTTCACAACAACCACCCTCCTCCCATCACAACACCCACCCTCCTCCCTTCACAACACACCGCCTCCTCCCTTCACAACACCCACCCTCCTCCCTTCACAACACACCGCCTCCTCCCTTCACAACACCCACCCTCCTCCCTTCACACCACCCCCCCTCATCCCTTCAGAACACACAGCCCCCTCCCTTCACACCACACCCCCTCCTCCCTTCACAACACACCCAATCCTACCTTCACAACACACCCGATCCAACCATCACAACACCCACCCTCCTCCCTTCACAACACACACCCTCCTCCCTTCACAAAACACACCCGATCCTACCTTCACACCACCCACTCTCCTCCCTTCACAACACCCACCCTCCTCCCTTCACAACACACCCGATCCTACCTTCACAACACACCTGCTCCTCCCTTCACAACACACCCCCTCATCCTTTCACAACACACACCCTCATCCCTTCACAACACACCCTTCCTCCCTTCACAACACACCCGATCCTCCCTTCACAACACCCACAATCCTCCCTTCACAACACACCCCCCCCCTCCTCGCTTCACAACACCCACCCTCCTCCCTTAACAACACACCCCCTCCTCCCTTCACAACACACCCCCTCCTCCCTTCACAACACGCCCACTCCTTCCTTCACAACACACTGCCTCCTCCCTTCACAACACACCGCCTACTCCCTTCACAACACCCACCATCCTCCCTTCACAACACACCGCCTCCTGCCTTCACAACACCCACCATCCTCCCTTCACAACACACCGCCTCCTCCCTTCACAACACACCCCCTCCTCCTGTTCACATCACCCACCCTCCTCCCTTCACAATACACCACCTCCTCCCTTCACAACACCCACGGCCTCCTCCATTCACAATACACCGCCTCCTCCCTTCACAACACACCGCCTCTTTCCTTCACAACACACCCCCTCCTCCCTTCAAAACACACCCCCTCCTCTCTTCACAACACGCCCACCCTCCTCCCTTCACAACACACTGCCTCCTCCCTTCACAACACACCGCCTCCTCCCTTCACAACACCCACCATCCTCCCTTCACAACACACCGCCTCCTGCCTTCACAACACCCACCATCCTCCCTTCACAACACACCGCCTCCTCCCTTCACAACACACCCCCTCCTCCTGTTCACATCACCCACCCTCCTCCCTTCACAATACACCACCTCCTCCCTTCACAACACCCACGGCCTCCTCCATTCACAATACACCGCCTCCTCCCTTCACAACACACCGCCTCTTTCCTTCACAACACACCCCCTCCTCCCTTCACCACACCCACCATCCTCCCTTCACAACACACAGCCTCTTCCCTTCACAACACACCCCCTCCTCCCTTCACAACACACCCTCTCCTCCCTTCACAACACACCACCTCCTCCATTCACAACACCCACCCTCCTCCCTTCACAACACACCACCTCCTCCCTTCACAACACCCACCCTCCTCCCTTCACAACACACCACCTCCTCCATTCACAACACCCACCCTCCTCCCTTCACAACACACCACCTCCTCCCTTCACAACACCCACCCTCCTCCCTTCACAACACACCACCTCCTCCCTTCACAACACCTCCCTCATCCCTTCACAACACACCACCTCCTCCCTTCACAACACCCACCCTCCTCCCTTCACAACACACCATCTCCTCCCTTCACAACACCTCCCTCATCCCTTCACAACACACCGCCTCCTCCCTTCACAACACCTCCCTCATCCCTTCACAACACACCACCTCCTCCCTTAACAACCCACCCTCCTCCCTTCACAACACCCCCCTCATCCCTTCACAACACACCGCCTCTTTCCTTCACAACACACCCCCTCCTCCCTTCACAACACACCGCCTCCTCCCTTCACAACACACCCCCTCCTCCCTTCACAACACACCCCCTCATCCCTTCACAACACCCACCCACCTCCCTTCACAACACACCACCTCCTCCCTTCACAACACCCACCCTCCTCCCTTCACAACACCCCCCTCATCCCTTCACAACACACCGCCTCCTCCCTTCACAACACACCGCCTCCTCCCTTCACAACACACCGCCTCCTCCCTTCACAACACACCCCCTCATCCCTTCACAACACCCCCCTCATCCCTTCACAACACACCGCCTCCTCCCTTCACAACACCCCCCCCATCCCTTCACAACACCCACCCTCCTCCCTTCACAACACCCACCCTCCTCCCTTCACAACACCCACCCTCCTCCATTCACAACACACCCCCTCCTCCCTTCACAACACACCCCCTCCTCCCTTCACAACACACCGCCTCCTCCCTTCACAACACACCGCCCCCTCCCTTCACAACACACCGCCTCCTCCCTTCACAACACACCCCCTCATCCCTTCACAACACCCACCCACCTCCCTTCACAACACACCGCCTCCTCCCTTCACAACACACCCCCTCATCCCTTCACAACACCCACCCACCTCCCTTCACAACACACCGCCTCCTCCCTTCACAACACACCCCCTCATCCCTTCACAACACCCACCCTCCTCCCTTCACAACACACCGCCTCCTCCCTTCACAACACACCGCCTCCTCCCTTCACAACACACCGCCTCCTCCCTTCACAACACACCCCCTCATCCCTTCACAACACACCGCCTCCTCCCTTCACAACACACCGCCTCCTCCCTTCACAACACACCCCCTCATCCCTTCACAACACCCCCCTCCTCCCTTCACAACACACCGCCTCCTCCCTTCACAACACCCCCCTCCTCCCTTCACAACACCCTCCTCCCTTCACAACACCCCCCTCCTCCCTTCACAACACCCCCCTCCTCTCTTCACAACACACCGCCTCCTCCCTTCACAACACCCCCCTCCTCCCTTCACAACACCCCCCTCCTCCCTTCACAACACTGGGTCAGTCTATGTCATGAAAAGAGCAGGTGTTCTTTATGTAATAATGTCACAACACACCCCCTCCTCCCTGGCATAATGTCTCTTCTACTGGAGCCAGCAGACAGGCAGACTGGTCCATTGGCATGCAGTACATATAGAGAAGTTGTTAGAGGCCTGTGAGATGAGGTGCCATGGACTATAGCTGGAACCCAGCTATAAAACCAAATGAGGCAAGGAAACATTGTGTTTAGCCCTCCCTGCAGACACATCCTAGGACATTATCCAGGACAATGGTAGCTCCGCTCCCTCAGTCTAATGAAGTATCATTCTGCAGTGTGCGTTGCTACTGTACTCACAGTGACGGAGTCTCTCACTGACACACACCTGTCGCAGGCTACTTCACTCTGCACACACACACACACACACACACACACACACACACACACACACACACACACACACACACACACACACACACACACACACACACACACACACACACACACACACACACACACACACCAGCCCTGGTCGAAATCACTTCAGTCACTGAAGTGGCTGATAGCACAACCTGTAAGGCATGTATGTCAGTAACGCATCTTGCGCTGAGCTGCAGTAGAGAAAAGGGCCAGAAGGAGAGATGCATTCATGGCCATGGAGCAGTGGACTGAAGGAGAGATGATACATACATGGCCATGGAGCAGTGGACTGAAGGAGAGATGATACATACATGGCCATGGAGCAGTGGACTGAAGGAGAGATGATACATACATGGCCATGGAGCAGTGGACTGAAGGAGAGATGATACATACATGGCCATGGAGCAGTGGACTGAAGGAGAGATGATACATACATGGCCATGGAGCAGTGGACTGAAGGAGAGATGATACATACATGGCCATGGAGCAGTGGACTGAAGGAGAGATGATACATACATGGCCATGGAGCAGAGAACTGAAGGAGAGATGATACATACATGGCCATGGAGCAGTGGACTGAAGGAGAGATGATACATACATGGCCATGGAGCAGAGAACTGAAGGAGAGATGATACATACATGGCCATGGAGCAGTGGACTGAAGGAGAGATGATACATACATGGCCATGGAGCAGAGAACTGAAGGAGAGATGATACATACATGGCCATGGAGCAGAGAACTGAAGGAGAGATGATACATACATGGCCATGGAGCAGTGGACTGAAGGAGAGATGATACATACATGGCCATGGAGCAGTGGACTGAAGGAGAGATGATACATACATGGCCATGGAGCAGAGAACTGAAGGAGAGATGATACATACATGGCCATGGAGCAGAGAACTGAAGGAGAGATGATACATACATGGCCATGGAGCAGAGAACTGAAGGAGAGATGATACATACATGGCCATGGAGCAGTGGACTGAAGGAGAGATGATACATACATGGCCATGGAGCAGTGGACTGAAGGAGAGATGATACATACATGGCCATGGAGCAGAGGACTGAAGGAGAGATGATATATACATGGCCATGGAGCAGAGGACTGAAGGAGAGATGATACATACATGGCCATGGAGCAGAGAACAGATTGAGAGATGATACATTCATGGCCATGGAGCAGAGGACTGAAGGAGAGACTGTGCTGGGGGCAGGTGATGCATTTCCTCCCGATGGAGACTTGCTCTGTGATAGGCTGCCTCAGCAGGAACCAAAACAACGTAGGAGGGAGCTGGATGCTACCCTGTGTCTGTGCATTTGTGTGTGATTGGGAATGGATTTAAGGATTATCAAGATGTGATACACTCTCCAATTAGTGGTGTACTCCTCTCCTGCTCAGCTGGCTCATGACTGCCCTGGCAGGACGATGTGTTTGTTTATCCCTGGCATATTAGCCGCCATGCTTTGTTGGTTCGGGACATGACCAACTGATAAGCACTGGCATCATTTAAACTGGATTATAGACTCCCAAACACACGCACGTTAGTGATGCACGGGCCAGCTGTTTGTTCACCCACACTCGCTCGTAATTGCTAATAACCCATCCGCAACCGCCCGGCTATATGTGATACAGCAATAAATCTGAGGCCCTCACCTGATAATATAGAAAATGCGCTGTACAGTTTTGGTTTATAATCTCTGACATTTTGGTGTGCTATTTGTTAGTCAACTTGTCTATAGATACAGGAAGCTTCTATTCTGTCATTACTTGTTACCCTAGAATACTAAATAAACCTCTGTTACCCAGAATAATGCCATAAATCGATAGAATGAATGCTTCAATCTAGTTGACATCGGTAAAGTTCTCTTTCATCTCTGCTTCTCTCACGCAGCAAAGAAAATAGTATGTGGCATTTCAAAAATGTACTGTAGCATGCTTTAAACACCCGGGTGTCATACTCATGAATGAATAGTACTTCAACAGTAGAACCTTATCCTCCAGCCCCTGATAAAATACTGTCTGAATGCAGCAAAGTATCAGTGTGTGAGAAATTCAATAATTTGAAAAACCTCCATTTGGAAAGAGCCTGAATGGTGCGGCAACACCAGCAGTCATGTTTGTTCTGATAAATAATACATTGTTCTTTTCTGCTCTCTGCACTCTCTGTTGACAGCACTCAAAACTGCCTCCCACTCACACAAGTCTGGCAGAAGTACCACACAACGACTTGAAAGGTGACGGGAAAGGGAGACAACGAGCGTTAGGAAAAAAGAGATTCTATTTTGCAGATCATCATGCGAACACGACCCGGGGGAGCAGCGAGCACAAAGACTTCACACAGTTAGCCTGCTGCGCTGTGGTGCGGAAGAGGTCTAGAAGATGGGGTGGGCAGAGAGAGAAAAGGGACAGATCCACAAATATTCCCACATTGGGGTCTCTGTGGCTCTCTGACTGTGTGCAGGGGTTGCAGCAGCACTGTACTGTAGCAGAGAAAATTGTTTCTCCAAAGCCTCGCCTCACAACTGAGGATATATTGTGCAATATTCGCACTGCTTAAATTCACTGGAACAGAGACAGTGTTAGTGAGAAATAATATATGCCCTGCAAATGTTTCATCGGCTCTGTCTCTGGCCAAAAGTAGTGCACTACTTAGGGAATAGGATGCCATTTCATATTTCATACTGTTCTAGAGCAGGTATTACATCAGGCAGCCAGGTGAGATGTACCTGTTCTGCAAGCTCACAAACACATTCCCAGAACATTAATAAGACAAGTATATCTAACAAATCCTCACAAAATGTTCTCTGCGGGATTCTAAGAACATTGTTGTAGGAGGATTCCAGCAGTTATTTTGAGTAGCTACACATTCCTGATGATTTGCTAGGCACCAGCGTTGCTATGCAGATCACTACATCAGAGCATCTGATGACAAGTGAAACGAGAGCGTTTTTTATTTGCCTGCTCCCTTGAGAAATCACACTGTAACCTAAGTCTAACACACAAAACATAAGGAGCCACATAAGCCATTATATGTGTTTTGAATCCTATAGACTATGTGTGTGTGTGTGTGTGTGTGTGTGTGTGTGTGTGTGTGTGTGTGTGTGTGCGTGCGTGCGTGCGTGCGTGTGTGTGTGTGAGGTTTATGACGTGAGAGGGCCAGTGAGAGGTGCAGTCAGGGCCCCTGTGGAGCAACTTCCTTCTAATGAGAAACACACACTGTAGTCCCCAGGCTTTCCAGCTTCCTGGCCTGACAGACACACTGTAGTCCCCAGGCTTTCCAGCTTCCTGGCCTGACAGACACTCTGTAGTCCCCAGGCTTTCCAGCTTCCTGGCCTGGCAGACAGGACAGGAGAAGCTACCCTGCAGTGGCTTCACATGTTGTCAGCCCAGCCCACACAGACACACTTTCATACTGTACAGTTAAAACCAGACCTAGGTTTTAATAGTATTTTTCTTCCATCAATAGTTCAGCTATGTTTGATCGAGCTTGCCAGGCGTAATGTAACAAATAGAATAGTCCCAAAAGTTGTGACGGAACAAAACAATTCAGGCCCCTGTGTGATGTCTTCCACTTTCCTATCAGTTGAAATTACACAATTATTGGTGCCATAAAAAGCAGAGGTCTTACGTGATAAGACACTTGTTTATCAGGTACATTGACCTCCGAAAGGATCAACAGCCTCTGTCTAAATCCTAAATGGCACCTTATTCCATATATACTGCAGTATATATATATATACTGCATTTTGGACCAGAAACCGGTGGCCCCAGCTCAAAAGTAGTGCACTATAAAGGTAACAGGTTGCCAATTGGGATGCAACCTCTGGCTCAGCTCAGTAGGAGAGCAAATGTCATAGGTGACATTCCTAAACACTTCCAAACCGGAGGCCTAATTTGAAATGATCTTAGTGAATGGCTCACATGGATCTCTTGATGTTTAAATCACCAGATGAAATCTATTGTTTTCCACGTAATCAAATATCTTTATCCGTCTCTTTTTACTGCCATATTGCACAACACCAACAATATAGTCAACAAGTTGCAATAGGAAAATAAAAGCTATTGTGATTTACTTGTGCTGGTGTGAAGTCATGGAATGTATTTTATGGCATTGGGAAGATAAGTGTTGTGTAAGAGTACTGAATAAAACATTAAAGGGAGCATATTAGAGAGTTTCAGTGTTAAGTGGACATTAATTAAGTGATAATGCCAGAGAAGCCGGGGTTTGGAGGATATATTGGCATGGGTGTTGTTCGGCAAACTGTGCCAATGTATCCTCCAAACACCGGCTTTGAATGCATTATGACTTTTATGCAATAAGTTAATAAGTTACAAACATATTCAAATAATGACTGTCATTAAAAACTTTATTTTTATGAAATCATTCATACTATTTCATCTGTCCACGAGATATGGTCCCGACACAAGTACAGGGCTGCTGCTCAAGCCGGCTGGTCGTTCGTTCTATTGCTTCGGTTGCCAGAAACGCAACCCAGTTGTTAAATATTTTTGTTCTAAATCTATGGATGCAACCCAGTCATTCATTCTAAATGTTCCATTGCCATGATGGCTAGCAATGTTCTTATCCCTTGCTTGCTAGCTAGCCAACTTTGGTTAACAGCATTCGCATTCGCGTTTGTTTAATCTTTTTTCTAGTGAATATTTTTTGATACACCCATAACAATGAGCTAATGATGTGCGATTTCACCTGGCATAGAACATGTGCTCTCTCACCATTCCACTATTCAAAATAGATAGCCAACAACACAGCTAACACAACCACTGCAAACTGAAGCTGGAATGACAGAAAACAAACTGCATTTCGTGTTTTTCTATTGATATTTTCTTTGTATACAGTTGAAGTGGGAAGTCTACATATACCTTAGCAAAATACATTTAAACTCAGTTTTTCACATTTCCTGACATTTAATCCTAGTAAAAATGCCCTGTCTTAGGTCAGTTAGGATCACCACTTTATTTTAAGAACGTGAAATGTCAGAATAATAGTAGAGAGAATGATTTATTTCAGCTTTTATTTATTTCATCACATTCCCAGTGGGTCAGAAGTTTACATACACTCAATTAGTATGTGGTAGCATTGCCTTTAAATTGTTTAACTTGGGTCAAACGTTTTGGGTAGCCTTCCACAAGCTTCTCACAATAAGTTTGGTGAATTTTGGCCAATTCTTCCTGGCACGTCTTTTCAGTTCTGCCCACAAATGTTCTATTGGATTGAGGTCAGAGCTTTGTGATGGACACTCCAATACCTTGCCATTGTTGTCCTTAATCCATTTTGCCACAACTTTGGAAGTATGCCTGGGGTCATTGTCCATTTGGAAGACCCATTTGCGACCAAGCTTTAACTTCCTGACTGATGTCTTGAGATGTTGCTTCAATATATCCACATAATCTTTCTTCCTCGTGAAGCCATCCATTTTGTGAAGTGCACCAGTCCCTCCTGCAGCCAAGCACCCCCACAACATGTTGCTGCCACCCCTGTGCTTCACGGCTGGGATGATGCTCTTCGGCTTGCAAGCCTCCCCCTTTTTCCTCCAAAGACAGAGATGGTCAATATGGCTGAACAGTTCTATTTTTGTTTCATCCGACCAGAGGACATTGCTCCAAAAAGTATGATCTTTGTCCCCATGTGCGGTTGCAAATCATAGCCTGGCTTTTTTATGGTGGTTTTGGAGCAGTGACTACTTCCTTGCTGAGCGGCTTTTCAGGTTATGTTGATATAGGACTTTTTTTACTGTGGATATATATACTGTTGTACCTGTTTCCTCCAGCATCTTCACAAGGTCCTTTGCTGTTGTTCTGGGATTGATTTGCACTTTTCGCACCAAAGTACGTTCATCTCTAGGAGACAGAACACGTCTCCTTCCTGAGCGGTATGACAGCTGTGTGGTCCAATGGTGTTTATACTTGCGTACTATTGTTTGTACAGATGAGTGTGGTACCTTCAGGCATTTGGAAATTGCTCCCAAGGATGAACCAGACTTGTGGAGTTCTACAATTTTTTTCTGAGGTCTTGGCTGGTTTCTTTTGATTTTCCCATAATGTCAAGCAATGAGGCACTGAGTATGAAGGTAGGCCTTGAAATACATCCACAGGTACACCTCCAATTGACTCAAATGTTGTCAATTAGCCTTTCAGAAGCTTCTACAGCCATTACATCATTTTCTGGAATTTTCTAAGCTGTTCAAGGGCACAGTCTTAGTGTATGTAAACTTCTGACCCACTGGAAATGTGATACAGTGAATTTTAAGTGAAATAATCTGGATGTAAACAATTGTTGGAAAAATGAATTGTGTCGTGCACAAAGTAGATGTCCTAACCGACTTGCCAAAACTATAGTTTGTTAACAAGACATGTGGTTGAAAAACGAGTTTTAATGACTCCAACCTTAGTGTATGTAAACTTCCGACTTCAACCGTACATCCATAACAATTATGCTGAATCATGATTCCACTGGCTGAGAAAAGCGGCCAGCTATGACTCCCGACACGTTCATTACCATAGGACAACTGGAGATCAAATTTCAATATTGAAACAATGTTGGAGAAAATGTTGGAGAGACAGACAGCAAGGTTATTACAAATCTCCACTGTTGAAAATCAAATTCTAGTCTAAAGATAATGCCAAGATGCTTTTTACAGTGTAGATCTAGTATATACAGAACATTTCCTGGCTGAGCTGATGAGACAGTGGAATGCGCTGTCAGAAGGAACAGAATAAATAAGCATTTCAACATCATAGATTTAGCCGGTGGTAAGTTATTAATTATAAACTGGGTGGTTTGAGCTCTGAATTGATTGGCTGAAGGCCATGGTATATCAGACCGTATACCACATGTATGACAAAACATTGCTTTTTACTGCACTAATTACAATTGGTAACCAGTTTATAATCGCAATAAGGCACCTTGGGGGTTTGTGATATATGGCCAAAATACCACAGCTAAGGGCTGTGGCCAGTCACTCCGTGGTGCGTCGTGCATAAGAACAGCCCTTAGCTGTGGTATATTGGCCACACCTCCTCGGGCCTTATTGCTTAAATAGAAACTGTCTGGAATGCGGTTTTAACCAATCATTATCCAGGATTAGACCCACCCGTTGTATAAATGTGATAGTACTGTATTCAAACACATACTTAATCACATTCTTAAGATAATTGCAATACTTGAATCAACCTAAGATATTAACAAACATACTGAATGTAACAGTAAAGGTAGCATAAAAGAGGGATTCAGTGTTGAATGGACATTAAAAGTTAATGGTACTAATTACTTGTTTTAAAATAATAATCTTTATCATACTTTTTTAAATCAATTAACATTACAATTACAGCAATGTTAGATGGTGACATCATGGTGTAAGCTTCTGATGAGAATGTGTGGCAGTAAATCTAACCAGTCTCAGACACAGTAGGAGAGAGGGTTTTTCTCTTTTCAGAATCACTCTCATTCTTTCTGGCAGCCCTAGCTATTTTTAAGCCTCTTCTTGCATTGCTAGCTGTCTTCCCTTAAGACTATAAACTCTTTTTGTGTCGACAACACATTTTTAGACTCGCCGATGTGCAACCACACCGAGCACCTAACTGTGATCTGACAGTGAGTGTATGTACCCCATCCTTCCTGAACAACACACATACACACATACATACAAACACACACACACACACACACACACACACACACACACAGTGAGGAGCGACCGGGAATTTTCCACTTTCTGTCTTATTAATTCCTTCCATTAGAAATCCTCCTAAATTTGACGTGAAGCATGTCATGTTCATTAGAGAGAGTGCTGCTCCCCCCTAGGATGCTGTGCAGTAATGAGATCACTGTGTGTGTGTGTGTGTGTGTGTGTGTGTGTGTGTGTGTGTGTGTGTGTGTGTGTGTGTGTGTGTGTGTGTGTGTACGTGCGTGCGTGTGGGTGGTTGTGTGTAACACTAAAATGGGGCTCTCAGGAGAAAACCCCAAACAACATGATTGCATTAGCATGTCTGGTTCACGGGTTCACCCTCTTTGTTGTCTAGCTACCTCACCCCAGCCTTGACCTCCACATATATCAACCAAGACTAATAAATGTGATTTATTATTGCATGTATTAGTTACCATGATACAATATTCTACTAACTAACTTGTAAGTGTAAGACATTAATTAAACTTCTTCAGGATTGGTGGATCCCCTGTGGGAAGGTTGAGCTAACATAGGCTCATGCAATAAGCATGAGGTTGTAAGTAACAAGAAAATTTCCCAGGACATAGAAATAACTGATATTGGCAGAAAGCTTAAATTCTTGTTAATCTAACTGCACTGTCCAATTTACAGTAGCTACTACAGTGAAAAGAATGTGGGCAGTCTTGATACAACAGTTTGAACAGAAATGCAATAGTTCATTGGATCAGTCTAAAACATTGCACATACACTAATGCCATCATGTGCCCAAAATCTAAATTGTACCTTGGGCTGGAATAATGCATTATGGCCTTTCTCTTGCATTTCAAACTGATGGAACAAAAAAAATACATTGTATTTGTCTGTATTACCTTTTATCAGATCGAATGTGTTATATTTTCCTACATTATTTTCACATTTCCACAAGCTTCAAAGTGTTTCCTTTCAAATGGTACCAAGAATATGCATTTCCTTGCTTCAGGGCCTGAGCAACAGGCAGTTAGATTTGGGTATGAAAATATTTCAGTTGTTGTGTATATTACATTTGTCTTGTTTTTTTCATTCAAGTCATCATCTCATCTCTATAGAGCTGCTGCCTATGCTGTCTGACAAAATCACTATTTTAGTAGAGCTTCAAAGTAAATAAGGCACACTTTTATGACTACTGAATACCAACTATCAATCACTTAGATCTTGTATTTTCAATATATATACCTTGCGAAGCAACAACTGCTCTCTATATCCACTCACCATCACGCGATATTCTGTCTTTTCCATTTCAGGCATAAAATAAACGCAGGACAAGTAAATGAGCCATGGATTATGGTAACTGTAGTTAATTACCACGTTTAATGCGCTAAACTATGTTGAATATTAGCCTGTTGGAAACTACAACTCCCTACCACATTGCACAGTTCAGGCTGGATCAAATTTATCTCTAGAGAAATTGCAATGTGCAATGGTGAAGAAAATGCACTGTTCAAAGGGTAGCAAAAAAGCCAGCTATGCTGTACTGTAGTCACCCTGGGGTAGCATGGACATCAACCATGTTTGTTTTGTCAACAGAGAGAAACAGTTGACATTCCTAGGCTAACAATGCCCCAACCCAACGGCCATGGGTAGAAGGGTTGGGGGAAGGTGGCCTGATCTCTACTCACTGTAACACGTGTGCTAGTATACCTGCATGTGTTTTATGCATTGTTGCATCATTGCAGTACTACTGTACTACGCTACTACTACTAACCTACTGTACTACTGTACTGCACTACTACTACTACTAACCTACTGTACTACTGTACTGCACTACTACTACTACTGACCTACTGTATTATTGTACTACTGTACTACACTACTACTACTAACCTACTGTACTACTGTACTACACTACTACTACTACTAACCTACTGTATTATTGTACTACTGTACTACACTACTACTACTAACCTACTGTACTACTGTACTACACTACTACTACTACTAACCTACTGTATTATTGTACTACTGTACTACACTACTACTACTACTAACCTACTGTATTATTGTACTACTGTACTACACTACTACTACTAACCTACTGTACTACTGTACTGCACTACTACTAACCTACTGTAGTACTGTACTACACTACTACTACTACGAACCTACTAACATACTGTACTACTGTACTGCACTACTACTACTACTAACCTACTGCACTACTGTACTACACTACTACTAACCTACTAACCTACTGTACTGCACTACTATTAAGCTACTGTAATGTAGTACTACTCATACTAACCTACTGTACTGCACTACTACTACTAGTAACTTACTGTACTACTGTACTGCACTACTACTACTACTAACTTACTCTACTACACTACTACTACTACTAACCTACTGTACATTGAGCCAGCAGCATACCACCCTTCATACTACCGTGCATTCCTGGATGGGAGACCAGATGCTGCTAGAAGTGGTGTTGGAGGGCCAGTAGGAGGCACTCTTTCCTGTGGTCTTAAAAAATATCCCAATTGGGGACACTGCCCTGTGTAGGGTGCTGTCTTTCGGATGGGACGTTAAACGGGTGTCCTGACTCTCTGAGGTCATTAAAGATCCCATGGCACTTATCGTAAGAGTAGGGGTGATAACCCCGGTGTCCTGGCTAAATTCCCAATTCGGGCCTCAAACCATCACGGTCACCTAATAATCCCCAGGTTACAATTGGCTCATTCATCCCCCTCCTCTCCCTTGTAACTATTCCCCAGGTCGTTGCTGCAAATGAGAACATGTTCTCAGTCAACTTACCTGGTAAAATAACGGATAAATAAATATAACTACTAACCTACTGTACTACTACTACTATCCGACTGTACTACTCTACTACACTACTACTAACCTACTGTACTGCGCTAATACCACCACTGTACTGCGCTACTACTAACCTACTGCACTACTACTACTACTAACCCACTGTACTGCACTACTACTACTAACCTACTGCACTACTACTACTATGAATATACTATATTACTGTACCGCACTAACCACTAACCTACTGTAATGTAGTACTACTAACCTACTGCACTACTACTAACCTACTGTACTACTGTAATGTAGTACTACTAACCTACTGTAATGCACTACTACTACTAACATACTGTACTACTGTACTGCACTACTACTACTACAACTAACCTACTGTAATGTAGTACTACTACTACTAAACTACTGTACTGCACTACTACTACTACTAACCTACTGTAATGTAGTACTAACCTGCTGTACTACTGTACTGCACTACTACTACTACTACTAACCTACTGTACTGCATTACTACTAACCTACTGTACTGCATTACTACTACCACTACTGTACTACTACTACTAACCTACTGCACTACTACTAACCTACTGTACTGCATTACTACTACTACTAACCTACTGCACTACTGTACAGCACAACTACTACCACTAACCTACTGTACTACTGTACTGCACTACTACTAACACACTGTACTGCACTACCACTACTACTACTAATCTACTGTACTACTGTACTGCACTACTACAACCACTAACCTACTGCACTACTACTAACCTACTGTACTGCACTGCTACTACTACTACTAACATATTGTACTACTGTACTGCACTACAACTACTATTAACTTACGGTACTACTGTACTACACTACTACTACTACTACTAACCTACTGTACTACTGCACTGCACTACTACTACTACTACTACTACTACTAACCTACTGTACTGTACTGCACTACTACTAACCTACTGTACTACTGTACTGTACTGCACTACTACTAGCCTACTGTACTACTGTACTGCAGTACTACTACTACTAACCTACTGTACTACTGTACTGCACTACTACTACTACTAGCCTACTGTACTACTGTACTGCACTACTACTACTACTACTACTAACCTACTGTACTACTGTACTGCACTACTACTACTACTAACCTACTGTACTACTGTACTGCAGTACTACTAACACACTGTACTGCACTACTACTACTACTAACCTACTGTACTACTGTACTGTACTGCACTACTACTAGCCTACTGTACTACTGTACTGCACTACTACTACTACTAGCCTACTGTACTACTGTACTGCACTACTACTACTACTACTAACCTACTGTACTACTGTACTGCACTACTACTACTACTAACCTACTGTACTACTGTACTGCAGTACTACTACTACTAACCTACTGTACTGTACTGCACTACTACTAGCCTACTGTACTACTGTACTGCAGTACTACTACTACTAGCCTACTGTACTACTGTACTGCACTACTACTACTACTAGCCTACTGTACTACTGTACTGCAGTACTACTACTACTAACCTACTGTACTACTGTACTGCACTACTCCTACTACTAGCCTACTGTACTACTGTACTGCACTACTACTACTACTAACCTACTGTACTGCACTACTACTACCACTAACCTACTAACCTACTGCACTGCACTACTACTAACCTACTGTGCTGCATTACAACTAACCTACTGTGCTAGACTACTACTAGTACTACTAACCTACTGTTCTGCTGTACAGCACTACTACTACTACTACTACTAACCTACTGTACTGCACTACTACTACTACTAACCTACTGTACTGCACTACTACTACTAACCTACTGTACTACTGCACTGCACTACCACTAGTACTACTAACCTACTGTACTGCACTACTACAACCACTAACCTACTAACCTACTGTACTGCACTACTACTAACCTACTGTACAACTGTACTGCACAACTACTACCACTAACCTACTGTACTGCACTACTACTAACCTACTGTACTACTGTACTGCACTACTACTACTACTAACTTATGAACCTACTGTACTGCACTACTTCTTACCTACTGTACTACTGTACTGCACTACTACTAACCTACTGTAATGTACTACTAATACTACTAACCTTCTGTACTACTGTACTACAGTACTGCACTACTACTACTAACCTACTGTACTGCACTACTACTACTACTAACCTACGAACCTACTGTAATGCACTACTACTACTAACCTACTGTACTACTGTACTGAACTACTACTACTACTAACCTACTGTACTACTGTACCGCACTACTAGTACTACTAACCTACTGTATGACTCTACTGCACTACTACTACTACTAACCTACTGTAATGCACTACTACTACTAACCTACTGTACTACTGTACTGCACTACTACTAACCTACTGTACTACACTACTAGTACTACTAACCTACTGTACTACTGTACTGCACTACTACTAAGCTACTGTACTGCACTACTACTACTACTACTAACCTACTGTACTACTGTACTGCACTACTACTACTACTAACCTACGGTATTACTATACTGCACTACTACTACTAACCTACTGTATTACTATACTGCACTACTACTACTACTAACCTACTGTATTACTATACTGCACTACTACTACTACTAACCTACTGTATTACTATACTGCACTACTACTACTACTAACCTACTGTACTATTGTAATGTACAGGTAACTGCCAAAATAAAGGAAACACTTGAGCAAATGATGGATGCAAAGTATAAAAGCAGGTGCTTCCACAAAGGTGTGGTTCCAGAGTTAATTAAGCAATTACGATCCCATCCCCAATGACGGGATGGTGGCCCGAGTTCACAAGTTAGGGAACCACTGGACTAGACTCAGATTCCTACTGTATACTTGAGAGTACTATTCCTACTGGTACTTGAGAGTACTAGAAGTAGTCTCAATAGGTAAGACCCCTGCCATTGTGTGCCATTAGAAGAGGAAGGTTGGTTGGTTGAGGATGGGTTAGAACAACATGAATGCTGAAAAGGCTGCGTGATAGAGAAGCTCTTAGAATCACTGGAATTCATTCACTGAATAAGAAGCCCAGAACAAACAGAGTGAGAGTGTTCCTTTTGAACACAAAACACTTTCCTCAGAACACAAAACCTGAAAGGGTTCTCAAGACTCCACACTATTTCCAGACTGTCTCAAGTCAGATATCTCAACATTTGTAAAAGCAGCGAGAGATTGGAGAGATTCCACAAGACAACATCTCATGATACTAATGTGAGTGAACAGCAGAGAGAGATCAAACACCAGCACTGCTGACGGATCACAACAGGATGGATCATTAGATAGCTAAGATCTGTTTTGGTTGGGAGAGATATATATAACAGTGAACAAACAGAACACTTAGTTCAAGCAGGGATTTGATTCATTTCATGTGTCACAGCATTGTTTCCTTAACATCCTCACTTTACAAAGTGATAAATGTAGGCCTCGTGCCTACAACACTTTTGTCTCTGGAAAATATCTCTGCAAAGCCATACTACTACATGCCAATAGAGGAGCAATCCCAGAAAGCAACAGTGGTTGATGTCAAATGAACCCGTTTACAACCAGTTCTACAGTCTTGTATTGACGTCATTTAAATTTTGACAATAATGACTTCATTTGGATCGTAGGAAATAGAAAGGAGGGCGGGTCAATCGCTGGCCATAAAACACTGCACATTCCTCTCTGGTGTATCTCAGGTGCAGGTATCCACAGGAAGAGAATTAGATAATCTCTATGGTGAATCTCCAAGGTCTAGGACTAGGCTTAATCTGGGTCTAGGAAATCAGCCTTACAGTCTATGGAAAAGACCACTCCAAGCTATACAATAACAGGCAGAATATTCTCTATGGAGGTCATATTTTAGACTGTCAGTGTAAATAAGAATTTGTTCTTAACTGACTTTGCTAATTAAATAAAGGCTAAATAAAATAAAAATATAAATATAATGGTGTTTATTCACTGTCTGCGTGGTAGATGTCAGGCTGCAAGGAGCCTGATTGAAATGACCTAATGGTGGTGTATCCCTAGATATACAACAAGACTTCTCTATGGTGTATCCCTAGAAATACAACAAGACTTCTATACTGCATATCTCTGGAGGTATCATTGATATCATTGTGTTACTCACTGTCTGCGTGGGATGGTGATGGCAGGGCCAGACTGCCCAGTAGTAGGATAAATGTGGCCCCCCTCGCGAGGGGAGATTGTGCCCATCGGTGGCTCAGTGCCATGGTGCAGGTGTTGGCACGCCTCTCCTCTGCTCCTCTACCTACACTCCCGCTCTGCTCGATAGATAGCAGCTCACGCAATCATAGAGTGACACCTGAGAAAGGAGACAGAAGAGAGGTGGGGTTAATATTGCATGCTTTGTGATTTAGCATACAGCCTTATCCATAGACAATTACAATCTGTGCATTCAACTACATACTTAAGTAACACAACCACCACACAACCACTCTGTTGGTTAAAGTCCCACAGTCTCTCTGAAGGTTAAAGTCCCACAGTCTCTCTGAAGGTTAAAGTCCCACAGTCTCTCTGAAGGTTGAGTGGAACAGTAGTGGAGAGGGTAGCAAGTTTTAAGTTCCTCGGCATACACATCACAGACAAACTGAATTGGTCCACTCACACAGACAGCATTGTGAAGAAGGCGCAGCAGCGCCTCTTCAACCTCAGGAGGCTGAAGAAATTCGGCTTGTCACCAAAAGCACTTACAAACTTCTACAGATGCACAATCGAGAGCATCCTGGCGGGCTGTATCACCGCCTGGTACGGCAACTGCTCCACCCTCAACCGTAAGGCTCTCCAGAGGGTAGTGAGATCTGCACAACGCATCACCGGGGGCAAACTACCTGCCCTCCAGGACACCTACACCACCCGATGTCACAGGAAGGCCATAAAGATCATCAAGGACATCAACCACCCGAGCCACTGCCTGTTCACCCCGCTATCATCCAGAAGGCGAGGTCATTACAGGTGTATCAAAGCTGGGACCGAGAGACTGAAAAACAGCTTCTATCTCAAGGCTATCAGACTGTTAAACAGCCACCACTAACATTGAGTGGCTGCTGCCAACACACTGACACTGACTCAACTCCAGCCACATTAATAATGGGAATTGATGGGAAATTATGTAAATATATCACTAGCCACTTTAAACAATGCTACCTTATATAATGTTACTTACCCTACATTATTCATCTCATATGCAGACGTATATACTGTACTCTATATCATCGACTGTATCCTTATGTAATACATGTATCACTAGCCACTTTAACTATGCCACTTTGTTTACATACTCATCTCATATGTATATACTGTACTCAATACCATCTACTGTATCTTGCCTATGCTGCTCTGTATCATCACTCATTCATATATCCTTATGTACATATTCTTTATCCCCTTACACTGTGTACAAGACAGTAGTTTTGGAATTGTTAGTCAGTCTCTCTGATGGTTAAAGTCCCACAGTCTCTCTGAAGGTTAAAGTCCCACAGTCTCTCTGTTGGTTAAAGACCCACAGTCTCTCTGATGGTTAAAGTCCCACAGTCTCTCTGATGGTTAAAGTCCCACAGTCTCTCTGATGGTTAAAGTCCCACCGTCTCTCTGTTGGTTAAAGTCCCACAGTCTCTCTGATGGTTAAAGTCCCACCGTCTCTCTGTTGGTTAAAGTCCCACAGTCTCTCTGCTGGTTAAAGTCCCACAGTCTCTCTGTTGGTTAAAGTCCCACAGTCTCTCTGATGATTAAAGTCTCACAGTCTCTCACACACACAAACAAACACACACCCACACACATAGACCCCCCCCCCTCCCCCCCCCACACACACACACAGACCCACACACACATACACACACAAATTAGTCATCTTCAGCATGCTAACAGTTGAGCACCTCCCTCTCACAAATGGACAGCAAATCACAAAAGGCACCATGCTTATGCAAGCCAGTTATGTCATTATCCTCCCATTTGTCTCAGATAGACAGAGCCAAACATGAACTACAATGGCTGCTGTGCTGCCAAGCCTGCCATAGGTACAGCCAATCTCTGTTTGATGCCTGTCCAAGGCAGAGACAACCAGGAAGGTTTAACTCTTAAATCCCTATTGGCCCCTGTCAACAGTAGCTCACTAAATAGAGAATAGGATGCCATTTGTGACGTATTCTCCTTGGTGCCACTGCCATGCCAGCCCCATACAGCAGCTCTAAATGTCTTCACGACGGTGAAGGAAAATGACTAACGCCTCGGTGCTCTCCATTTATCCCGGCTTATTCCCATGTTATTACAGGGAATCATTCACCTGGAACGGAAAGCCTGCACCGAGGCGCTACGGCACCCAGCTCACAACTCCACTGATTCCTCATCAGTATGTGTGTGTGTGTGTGTGTGTGTGTGTGTGTGTGTGTGTGTGTGTGTGTGTGTGTGTGTGTGTGTGTGTGTGTGTGTGTTCAGAGCGGAGGTGGAGGTGGGGCAAGCTGCAACCACTCAGGCTTGTCCTAACCACTCCCTTCTACCTCCCTACTCACACAAAAAGGGGAACAGTGTAGTAGCCGGGCAGGGTTGTATTTGTCCCTAATTTCCCTGCTTCCTCAACCCAAAAAATACAGAAAACATTTTTTTGGGTGAATGCTGCCTTTCATGGAGATACAGCCAGATAGTGGGAGGTGAATGTACTGCCACTCTTAAGCCATTAATTTGAAGAAAGTGTTGTCATCTTTGTGGAAAACCTATAATTGAATTGAGGAGAGAGACATTGTTTAGGCCTACATCAGTCACTTTCAGCCTGAATAACTGCATATCATTTGACTTGACAGACAGTAACTTACAAAGAACATGTTCATAACAAGAAGAAAGGCAAAATATGACTTGCATGTGAGCTTCTCTCTCTCTCTCTTTCTCTCTCTTTCTCTCCCTCTCTTTTCCCTTATTCCCACGGTTCTGGCAAAAACTTCAGCAATTACAGAACAAACACATCTTTGAAACTTTGAATCGTGACGTGCATTTTGCCGGCTCACTCTGAGATGAAGGCAATGGGAGGACAAAGAGTTTGGTTGAAAGTATCTCACGGCATCAACGGCAACAGTGCTCTCTGCTCCAAATCATCTCTATTGTGTCTCCGAACAAGATGGTGCCACTGCATCAAACCTGATCACTGATCACAGCTAGCTAGGGAGTCATCACTTTCATCTGAGACTTCATTGATTCAATAACACCTCTAACTTTCACCCATCTCGGCAAACAGACTCATGAAACATACATTGCCTGACTGCGACTTGCTGGAACTGACATTATTATTTCATACTTTGCATGTTGTTTTCTCCAGTGAAGCTTCAACAAACAAAGTCTCAAAATGAACAACATGAAGATTAGGATTGTTTTCCATTGTGCCCTAATGAACATAACCCAGGTTTAGAGAACCATCTCTACGGGTTTGAAAATAGAGGCGTTCTTCAGTGACGAGGAGAGACAAACAAGCATACTCAGTCACTCCACATAAAGGCTACCTTCCTAGACCCGTGATGTTGGAGTGCTTTAGAGGCTTTCAGGGAAATGATAGCCACACGCACACAGCCACACCCACACACCCACACACACACACACACACACACACACATTAACAACGTTTACATTTCAATACATCATACTTAACACTGCACTTCGATACACAATACATCTGAATCTCACAGAGCTGCCATTTCATACTCATAAGTTCAATGAAGCCAATGAAACACACCAGTGACAATACGAACAGGTTGGGTGATATCTGAAGGGGTTCGTAGGGAAAACACTTCTTTAATCCTGCCAACATTATTTGACAGAGTACCATTACTCTTCATTCTTTTTATTCAAATCCCTTAAAGCGAAAGTTGAATGAGCCATTGACCTGGATTGGGCTGTGGTGAAAAGCTTTGAGAGATACTCTACTACCTCTCAGCTTCTACGTAAGATCGCTGACCTGTTTTTCTACCCTGTTCAACGAGGTCAAATCAGAGGTCAAATGTCCAAACAATAAGGTCTAAATCTGCAACTCCCTCAAACTACTACACAGCATCAGTCAAACACGAGACACTGTTGAAGTCTACAAACAACAGAACAACTGACACAACTCAGACGACACAACACCCCCCCTACAATTACTTAGAGTATCAAATATCAGTCCAACACCAGGATTTTTTATTTATTTAAATCAACTAACTCTTGGGAGTTTCCTGTCTGCTTCGTTGCTTTGTCTCAATGACACCCTGTGAGGATTGGTGGGTCGAGAGAGTCAAAGTCAAGCGTGTTTACAGCTGAATGCTCTTTGGGGGGACTGATATCTTCTCCCAGCAGACGGTGCAGGGTTGGGAGGATGTGACTTCTCTGGAAGAAGGAGAACCTCTCTCTCTCTCACTCTCTCGCTATCCTCTCACTCCTCTTTCTCTTTCCTCTCTCTCTTTCCTCTCTCTCTTTCCTCTCTCTCTTTCCTCTCTCTCTCTCTCTCTCTCTCTCTCTCTCTCTCTCTCTCTCGCTCACCTATCTCTCTATTTATCCCTGGTCCCTGGAGCAAGGATTCTTCAGAGAGGGGCACCATTGAGGACAAACCATCTCTAGAGGGGGGAAAGTCTCATCCCCCACTACACAGAAAAAGGAGGATGATTTGGTGAAACACTATAGTATCTGAGATCCCTCAGCACTACTACATTTAGCTGGGTTCTCCTACACAGTCTACTGGCTCTCTACTACAGTGAAACCTCATTTAGCTGGGTTCTCCTACACAGTCTACTGGCTGTCTACTACAGTGAAACCCCATTTAGCTGGGTTCTCCTACACAGTCTACTGGCTGTCTACTACAGTGAAACCTCATTTAGCTGGGTTCTCCTACACAGTCTACTGGCTGTCTACTACAGTGAAACCTCATTTATCTGGGTTCTCCTACACAGTCTATTGGCTGTCTACTACAGTGAAACCTCATTTAGCTGGGTTCTCCTACACAGTCTACTGGCTGTCTACTACAGTGAAACCTCATTTAGCTGGGTTCTCCTACACAGTCTACTGGCTCTCTACTACAGTGAAACCTCATTTAGCTGGGTTCTCCTACACAGTCTACTGGCTGTCTACTACAGTGAAACCTCATTTAGCTGGGTTCTCCTACACAGTCTACTGGCTGTCTACTACAGTGAAACCTCATTTAGCTGGGTTCTCCTACACAGTCTACTGGCTGTCTACTACAGTGAAACCTCATTTAGCTGGGTTCTCCTACACAGTCTACTGGCTCTCTACTACAGTGAAACCTCATTTAGCTGGGTTCTCCTACACAGTCTACTGGCTGTCTACTACAGTGAAACCTCATTTAGCTGGGTTCTCCTACACAGTCTACTGGCTCTCTACTACAGTGAAACCTCATTTAGCTGGGTTCTCCTACACAGTCTACTGGCTGTCTACTACAGTGAAACCTCATTTAGCTGGGTTCTCCTACACAGTCTACTGGCTCTCTACTAAAGTGAAACCTCATTTAGCTGGGTTCTCCTACACAGTCTACTGGCTCTCTACTACAGTGAAACCTCATTTAGCTGGGTTCTCCTACACAGTCTACTGGCTGTCTACTACAGTGAAACCTCATTTAGCTGGGTTCTCCTACACAGTCTACTGGCTCTCTACGACAGTGAAACCTCATTTAGCATTGCAAAGATCTAAGCAGGTGTGGGAGGTGTATTTTCACCCACAGCTCAGTCTGGTATTTGTGTGGCGCTTTCTGTTTTATAGAGAGACCCCCGCAGGCGTAATCTGAATGGACGACAGCATGGCAAACGCACACACACACTTTCTCTAACCTACTAGTATGAGTCAGACGCCTAATTGCAGTCTCCCTAAAATCCGGTCCATTCTGTAATGCACAACAAGAATGACCTTCAGCTTGATCATGAGTGTGTGACCAACCCTCAAGAGGTTGAGCGTGAGCGTCTGAAACTCCTAAAGTCACACAGTGAGAAACATGGTGGGTCCATAGCTGTCCTATGAAACATTTACAGCTTCTATCCTTCATTACACTTGCTGTGGAAGAATGAGAGAAGGTGATACTGGTGATTTGGAGGCGCTGAGGCCCAGCGTGATCTCAATCACGTTTAATGACATTGTTTGGATGGCTGACCATATGTGGGCTATAACAGGGGTCAAACACACCTTCTCTGTGTCTTTCTCTGGGGAGGAACATTACCATAGAACACTGGGAGCACGGACACCGTTGGAAGCGTCAAGACAGATGAAACTAAATGAATGTTTCTGTGCGAATTAAATAGTCATGTTTAGATTGTTTCATGAGTTCATAAAGAGCTATGAATGTTGATATGTTTCATTATACTGTAAGTGCTATTGTCACAGCAGATTTCCTCCTCTTCCTCTGAAGAGGTGAAACAAGGATCGAACCAATACGCAGCGTGGTAGGTGTCCATGATTTTTAATAAGAGAAACTAAACGTGAACTAACCGAAACAGTTCCGTGTGGCACAAACACTGACACAGGAAACAATCACCCACAAAATACCCAAAGAACATGGCTGCCTAAATATGGTTCCCAATCAGAGACAACGATAAACACCTCCCTCTGATTGAGAACCAATCTAGGCAACCATAGACTTACATAAACACCTAGAATGAACACAACCCCATAAATCTACAAAAACCCCTAGACAGTACAAACGCCCTAGAAGCAACAAAAACCATACATCCCCCATATCACACCCCGACCTAACCAAAATAATAAAGAAAACAAAGATAACTAAGGCCAGGGCGTGACAGCTATGTCTTTGTTGTTACAGGGAAACTGTTATTTTGTTCGTTGGATAGTTCAAAGTTGGAGTGAGACAGGCACAATCCTATCATTTAAATGAAGTTGATTATAATCTGGGTGTGTATTCCTGTGTTTTCTTTTTAGTGCAAAGAAATGTTAATTCAGGTTGGGTGTGAGTTTCTGCTTGAATTTGGTTAAAAGGACTTTGAGAACTTGTTAGCAAGCTCCTGTGTGCACTACACAGTTTTCTCAAAGACATTATTCTTAAATGAAGACACGTGTAACCACGTTAAGTCTGCCTATCAGTCGACTATTAATTTACTCTGAGTAGTCTGTAATGTATCATGTATGAATTGTTTGAGTGTTAATTATTTTGTGACTAATGAATTCTATAAGTTTAAGTAAATACATTCCTCATTTTACAGAGTCATTCTTTGACTATAAGCTTACAATTTAATAGTTCTATTGGTAGTTGTTATTTACACTATACATGCTTACACCTTGACGTTTCTGATCTGCTTGCGTCAAATGAATGCTATAACATTGGTCGCCAGGATTAGCTATTTGCATCTAGTCTCTTAATAATTGCATAACGGTGCTAGTTTGACATGTCAAATTGAATTATAGTCAAGTGGTAACGCATGACTCGCTATCTTGCTGGATCATTTAGAGACACACAGGGCTTGTTGCATTTATTCACATAATATTGGAGTCAGATTGATAAATGTGTTTATGATTGTATTCAATGTCATTTCTACATAATGCTCGGTTAATTAAATGGTGACCGCTCATCCTCAGTCAATGGGGATTTCTACACCCCTACACACTATGTTAAATGTACTACTGTGTCATTACACTAGGTTTAATGTACTACTGTGTCATTACACTAGGTTTAATGTACTACTGTGTCATTACACTAGGATTAATGTACTACTGTGTCATTACACTAGGTTTAATGTACTACTGTGTCATTACACTAGGCTTAATGTACTACTGTGTCATTACACTAGGTTTAATGTAATACTGTGGCATTACACTAGGTTTAATATACTACTGTGTCATTACACTAGGCTTAAAGTACTACTGTGTCATTACACTAGGTTTAATGTACTACTGTGTCATTAAACTAGGTTGAATGTGCTACTGTGTCATTACACTAGGTTTAATGTACTACTGTGTCATTACACTAGGATTAATGTACTACTGTGTCATTACACTAGGTTTAATGTACTACTGTGTCATTACACTAGGCTTAATGTACTACTGTGTCATTACACTAGGTTTAATGTAATACTGTGGCATTACACTAGGTTTAATATACTACTGTGTCATTACACTAGGCTTAAAGTACTACTGTGTCATTACACTAGGTTTAATGTACTACTGTGTCAACACACTAGGTTTAATGTAATACTGTGTCATTACACTAGGTTTAATGTACTACTGTGTCAACACACTAGGTTTAATGTAATACTGTGTCATTACACTAGGTTTAATGTACTACTGTGTCATTACACTAGGTTTAATATACTACTGCGTCATTACACTAGGTTTAATGTACTACTGTGTCATTACACTAGGTTTAATGTACTACTGTGTCAACACACTAGGTTTAATATACTACTGTGTCATTACACTAGGTTTAATATACTACTGTGTCATTACACTAGGTTTAATATACTACTGTGTCATTACACTAGGTTTAATATACTACTGTGTCATTACACTAGGCTTAAAGTACTACTGTGTCATTACACTAGGTTTAATGTACTACTGTGTCATTACACTAGGCTTAAAGTACTACTGTGTCAACACACTCGGTTTAATGTACTACTGTGTCATTACACTAGGCTTAAAGTACTACTGTGTCAACACACTAGGTTTAATGTACTACTGTGTCATTACACTAGGCTTAAAGTACTACTGTGTCAACACACTAGGTTTAATGTACTACTGTGTCATTACACTAGGCTTAAAGTACTACTGTGTCAACACACTAGGTTTAATGTACTACTGTGTCATTACACTAGGCTTAAAGTACTACTGTGTCAACACACTAGGTTTAAAGTACTACTGTGTCAACACACTAGGTTTAATGTACTACTGTGTCATTACACTAGGTTTACTGTATTGGGATGTGTGTTTTTGCAGGTTTTTTTTCTGCATAGAAAAGTATTAGGTGGCCCTTTTTTTAGGCTGCCTTTGTCCAAACAGTAGAAGAAAGTCTAGGCCTTTTTGTCCTAGACTTGGCACTCTGGCACCGCTTGCCATGCGGTAGTAGAGAGAACAGTCTATGACTGGGGTGGCTGGGGTCTTTGACAATTTTTAGGGCCTTCCTCTGACACCGCCTGGTGTAAAGGTCCTGGATGGCAGGCAGCTTAGCCCCAGTGATGTACTGAGCCGTTCGCACTACCCTCTGTAGTGCCTTTTGGTCAGATGCCGAGCAGTTGCCGTACCAGGCAGTGATGCAACCAGTCACGATGCTCTCGATGTTGCAGCTGTAGAACCTTTTGAGTATCTCAGGACCCATGCCACATCTTTTTAGTTTCCTGAGAGGGAATAGGCTTTGTCGTGCCCTCTTCACGACTGTCTTGGTGTATTTGGACCATTATAGTTTGTTGTTGATGTGGACACCAAGGAACGAATAAAATAATGTATAAATATTATAACAAGAAATGTCGGAGTGGCATTGACTAAAACACAGTAGAATAGAACACGGTATACATATGAGATGAGTAAAGCTGTATGTAAACATTATTAAAGTGACTATTGTTCCATTATTAAAGTGACCAGTGATTCCATGTCTATGTATATAGGACAGCAGCCTCTAAGGTGCAGGGTTGAGAAACCAGGTGGTAGCTGGCTAGTGATGGCTATTTAACCATCTGATAGCCTTGAGATAGAAGCTGTTTTTCAGTCTCTTGGTCCCAGCTTTGTTGCACCTGTACTGACCTCGCCTTCTGGTGGTTAATATCCTAGATTATCTTTTTTTGACATCAGGTGCTGTATCTGTCCTGGAGGGCAGGCAGTGGCCCACTGTGTTGCGTTGGGCAGACCCCACTACCCTCTGGAGAGCCCTGTGGTTGTGGGGGTTCAGTTGCCATACCAGGCGGTGATACAGCCTATCAGGATGCTCTCAATTGTGCATCTGTAAAAGTTTCTGAGGGTCTTAGGGGCCATGGCTGAATTTCTTCAGCCTCCTGAGGTTGAAGAGGCGCCACACTGTCTGCGTGGGTGGACAATTTCAGATTGTCAGTGATGTGTACGCAGAGGAACTTGAAGCTTGTCGATGATGATCCTGTCGATGTGGATAGGGGGGTGCTCCCTCTGCTGTTTCCTGAAGTCCACGATCAGCTCCTGTGTTTTGTTGACGTTGAGGGAGAGGTTATTTTCCTGGCACCACTCCGCCAGAGCCCTCACCTCCTCCCTGTGGGCTGTCTCGTCATTGTTGGTAATCAAACCTACTACTTTTGTTGTTGTAGTGTCTTCTGCAAACTTGATGACTGAGTTGGAGGCGTGAGTGGCCACGCAGTCATGGGTGAACAGGGAGTACACGAGGGGGCTGAGCACACACCCTTGTGGGGCCCCTGTGTTGAGGATCAGCAAAGTGGCGGTGTTGTTTCCTACCTTCAACAACTGGGGGCAGCCAGTCAGGAAGTCCAGGACCCAGGTGCACAGGGTGGGGTTCAGACCCAGGGCCCCGAGCTTAATAATAAGCTTGGAGGGTACTATGATGTTGAAGGCTGAGCTATAGTCAATCATGGGGCTATCATGGGGCCCCCATTGATTTGTTTTAATGTTTGCATCACTCAGATAGCATAAACCATGGTAAAATGTGTAGAATTGCAGGAAATGTGCTTAAAAACTGCACAATTGTATCTGCGCCATACGGCAAAATGTGTAGAATTGCAGGAAAGTAGGTTTAAAACAGCATTTTGTCACTGTGGCCAACAGGAGGGACTTTAACATTTTCAGTCAGCAACCGCACAATTGGCCAAACCCTTGGCCATGCCCACGCCCACCACATAAGCCCCATTTTTATCCAGAAAAAAAACTGTTTTTGGATATGGTGTTTAACCTTGTTTTCACTCCTTACAAAAACATTGAAACAATTAGCTACAGCTCTGCACATTGCATACATAATTTAACAGTATCACTGCATAATAACACCCTAAATGAATCTGTGTTTTCACATTAGAATGTGAAACAGAAGCAGAGCTAAGACTTTACTATTGCCTGAAGGATCAATAGCACCATGGAGGCCTGGAACACATATTCATGAAGATACACCTGACAGATAAAATCATAGCCCTTTTACTGTTAATAAAAGTAGCTGAAACACTTTGGTTGCAAAATGTTTAAATCATAAAACATTTGACTCTAGGGCACAAGAGATCTGAGATGTGGAAGTTTAGTGACTTGAATCAATTCATTTTTTGAAAGGATAAAAAAAACATTTTAAACTAGCATATTGAAAAACCACATGAGCAAACACTATTCACCATGGTTTCAATAAAAGGCTAAGGCAGCATCCCAAATGACATCCTATGGGGTCTATAGGGCACTGGTCAAATGTAGTGCGCTATATAGGGAATATGGTGCCTTTTGGGACACAGCCTAAGCCTCGTCACCACAGCTATAGAGAGGTCTCTGGGTGTAGAATAGCGCAAAAATCTACAAAGAGGATTTTTCTGAGTAATAGCTTTTAACGCCACAGATAAAGTGTGAGGATAAAGAAGTTGACTTTTAGTGAAGTGTGGAGCAGGGAGCTGGAGCCACTGTGGTGTGACTGTGGCTGTCGAGCTGGCTGGATTATGTGCCTTACGAGTCCATTGGGACCAGTAGGAATCAGGTCCAGTTAAGCACTTCTTCTCTACACCACAGTGGCTAATTACTAGAGCAGAGAGAGACTCTGAAATGCATCCTAAATGGCCCCCTATTCCTTAACAGTGCGCTACTTTTGACCAGAACCAATAGGGAATAGAGTGCCATTTGGGGCACAGCTGTGGAGAGCAGCCCCCTGAGTTACCTCCAGGTATTATGGGAGTGAACAGACGAGCCTCGGAGGACATGCTATCACAACACACTGCACTGCCAAGCTGACACAGACTGAAAACGAGCTTCAGCGGTCATAAAAGATTTCTGAAATACCTTTGCCCCCAGTGCAAAGTATCTCACACAAGTTAATGGTGCGATTACACTAATAAGGGCGAAGCAGGGAGGAGGAAAGAGAGAGGGAGGGAGGGAGAGAGGGACAGACAGTCACAGAGAGGGAGAGAGTGATGAAGGGAGGGAAAGAGAGAGGCTCAGAGGGGATTCATTAACAGGTGATTCTAGGATACACTGAGTGCCTACAGACAGCAGTCTGAGTCTATGACCCAAACAGCACCCTTTTTCTTACATGGGGCTCTTGTCAAAAGTAGTGCACTATTAAAGAATAAGGTGCTGTTTGGGCTGTAGTCTGGGTCCGTGTCCTGGGTGCACCGGCTGGTCTCCTTGTGACGATTGTCACAGCCATTTGATGGCCATTTGATCTCTTCCTCTCACGCTGTCCAGCTGAGCAGTGCCAAAGTGGATCAATACCTGCCTTAACAATACCCTCGGATCGCTCTCACACCGTCCCATTCTTAATAAACTGGGACTAGGACTGTGGACACTGGACAGACAGACAGAGGAGGGGATAGGGTCGGCATACTAAGCTACCTCTTGAGGTCAACCAACCAGGGCTGGGATGGACTTTGAACTGGCAAAGTGGGGAGGGAGACAAGTCTGCATATATTAGGGCCAGACTTTTGCAGTAATAGATCCAGTAGCAGTCCCTCTACTGTAGGCCTAACTGTCACACTACTGTAGGCCTGACTGTCACACTACTGTAGGCCTGACTGTCACTCTACTGTAGGCCTGACTGTCACATTACTGTAGGCCTAACTGTCACATTACTGTAGGCCTGACTGTCACACTACTGTAGGCTTGACTGTCACACTACTGTAGGCCTGACTGTCACACTACTGTAGGCTTGACTATCACACTACTGTAGTCCTGACTGTCAAACTACTGTAGGCCTGACTGTCACACTACTGTAGGCTTGACTATCACACTACTGTAGTCCTGACTGTCAAACTACTGTAGGCTTGACTCTCACACTTCTGTAGGCTTGACTATCACACTACTTTAGGCTTGACTGTCACACTACTGTAGGCCAGACTGTCAAACTACTGTAGGCCTAACTGTCACATTACCGTAGGCCTGACTGTCACACTACTGTAGGCCTAACTGTCACATTACCGTAGGCCTGACTGTCACACTACTGTAGGCCTAACTGTCACATTACCGTAGGCCTGACTGTCACACTACTGTAGGCTTGACTGTCACACTACTGTAGGCCTAACTGTCACATTACCGTAGGCCTGACTGTCACACTACTGTAGGCTTGACTGTCACACTACTGTAGGCCTGACTGTGAATCTAATGTGATTCAATGGAGTTCCATGTGTGTGATCAGGTCAAAGTCATTTGGTCACTGTTTGGAACTTATTTGGAGTTCCAATCTCAGAGCATTCTGTCGGTCCCTAAATCCACTGAAAACTCTAATTGTACACACTTTTATGCAGAGCAATAAGGGAGATGGAGTTTCTCTAAAGTGACCCCAAAATGGATATGAAAGATGACGTTGCCTCCATGTATTTGATTACATGCTAAGGTTGCTGCAGCTTCTCTGTGAGCTAATGTATTGGAGGATATTTTACATTTTAAATATGTTTTTTCTGTACATCCTAATAACCCCTATACATAGGGAAGGAGGGTGAGGGATAATTGATCAGAGTCAGATATCAAAAGAAAAGATTGGAGAGAATGAGGTTAGCTGGAGGGATAGTCATATTATGAGAAAGATTATAACCTGAAAAATGTACAAAGAGCAAGCTGCAGCAAAAGGTAGGCTTCCAAAGCACTACACAACGGTGAGAAATGTATGCATGTTCAAAACTTAAAGCCAAATTAGGAAGGATGTGAGTGGTAACAATTCACACCTAAAGAAGTGGTTGCACAGGTACAAGTAGCCCATAAATTAACAGTCATGAGTAACCAGTCCTTTCCAGCCCTACAGTACAGGTGCCAAAACACTACACACTAACCACGTTTCCATCCACAGTTTTTATGCCAGTAAAGTCATACCGTATAAAAACAAATCACGACAGCTGAGATGGAAACAGGTAGTTTCGGTAGAATTGTATAAATGCCAACAGATAATTTGTTCGTTCGACATGGTGGATCTTTTTGTGTCGGTCAAATAAATGATGCGAGCAATGTAGGTGGAAACACCTTTATGCGTAAATATTGATATAATAACCATCATACCAAAGTAAACTTGGAGTCACACAATGATATTGTTACGCTCGTCGATGGAAGGATCGGACCAAGGTGCAGCGTGGTAGGCGTACATTTTAATTTATTAAATGAACACCGAAAAAACAACAAATACAAAACCAAAGGTCACGTGACATCTAGTAGGGCTAAACAGCACAGTACCAAAAACAAGATCCCACAAACTACAGGTGGAAAAAGGCTGGCTAGACAACGATAGACAGCTTCCTCTGATTGGGAACCATACCCGGCCAACAAAGAAATAGAAAACATAGATTGCCCACCTGTCACGTTCTGACCTTTATTTCCTTTGTTTTGTATTTATTTAGTATGGTCAGGGCGTGAGTTGGGTGGGCAGTCTATGTTTGTTTTTCTAGGTTTTGGGTATTTCTATGTTTCGGCCTAGTATGGTTCTCAATCAGAGGCAGGTGTCAGTAGTCTCTGATTGAGAATCATACTTAGGTAGCCTGGGTTTCACTATGTGTTTGTGGGTGATTGTTCCTGTCTCTGTGTTTTGCACCAGATAGGGCTGTTTTTTGGTTTTCCACGTTTATTGTTTTGTAGTGTTCGTGTTTATCGTTTTTCATTAAACATGAATCAATATAACCACGCTGCGTTTTGGTCCGCCTCTCCTTCACCACAGGAAAACCCTTACAGAATCACCCACCACAACAGGACCAAGCGGCGTGGTAACGGGCAACAGCAACAGCAGCGAAAACAGGAATGGACATGGGAGGATGAGTTGGATGGTAAAGGACCCTGGGCACAGCCTGGAGAATATCGCCGCCCCAAAGAAGAGCTGGAGGCGGTGAAGGCGGAGAGGCGCTGGTATGAGGAGGCAGCACGGCGGCGTGGATGGAAGCCCGAGAGTCAGCCCCAAAAATGTATTGGGGATTGGGGGGGCACACAGGAAGTGCGGCGAAGCCAGGTAGTAGACCTGCGCCAACTTCCTGTGCTTACCGGGGGGCTGGAGAGACCGGGCAGGCACCGTGTTATGCTGTGAAGTGCACGGTGTCCCCAGTGCGGGTGCATAGCCCGATGCGGTACATTCCAGCTCCGCGTATCGGCCGGGCTAGAGTGGGCATCGAGCCAAGTGCCATGAAGCCGGCTCTACGCATCTGGTCTCCAGTGCGTCTCCTTGGGCCGGCTTACATGGCACCAGCCTTGCGCACGGTGTCCCCGGTTCGCCTGCATAGCCCAGTGCGGGCTATTCCACCTCGCCGCACTGGCAGGGCGACCGGGACCATTCAACCGGGTAAGTTTGGGCAGGCTCGGTGCTCAAGAGCTCCAGTGCGCCTGCACGGCCCGGTCTATCCGTCACCACCTCCACGCACCAGCCCTCCGGTGGCAGCCCCCCGCACCAGGCTGTCTCTCCGGCTCATCCTTACAGGGGCAACCGCCTGTCCAGCGCTGCCGGAGCCTTCCTCCTCTCCAGCGCTGTCGGAGTCTCCCGCCTCTCCAGCGCTGCCAGAGCCTTCCTCCTCTCCAGCGCAGCCGGAGTCTCCCGCCTGTTCAGCGCTACCAGAGCTCCCGCTCCTCATTCCAGAGGCACCAGAGCTACTCACTCCAGCGCTGCCAGAGCCTTCCTCTCCAGCGTTGCCGGAGCTTCCCGTCTGCCCAGCGCCATCTGAGCTACCCGTCTGCCCAGCGCCATCTGAGCCGCCCTTCTGCCCAGCACCGCCTGAGCCGCCCGTCTGCCCAGCGCCGCCTGAGCCGTCCGTCTGCCCAACGCCGCCTGAGCCGCCCGTCTGCCCAGCGCCGCCTGAGCCGCCCGTCTGCCCAGCGCCGCCTGAGCCGCCTGAGCCGCCTGAGCCGCCCGTCTGCAAGGAGCCGCCCGTCTGCAAGGAGCCGCCAGTCAGCCAGGGGCCGCCAGTGCCGCCACTCAGCCAGGGGCCGCCAGTGCCGCCACTCAGCCAGGGGCCGGCACTCAGCCAGGGGCCGCCAGTGCCGCCACTCAGCCAGGGGCCGCCAGTGCCGCCAGTCAGCCAGGGGCCGCCAGTGCCGCCAGTCAGTCAGGGGCCGCCAGTCAGCCAGGGGCCGCCAGTGCCGCCAGTCAGCCAGGGGCCGCCAGAGCCCCTCAGCCCAGAGGCGCCAGAGCCCCTCAGCCCAGAGGCGCCAGAGCCCCTCAGCCCCGAGCAGCCGCCCCTCTGTCCCGAGCAGCCGCCCCTCTGTCCCGAGCAGCCGCCCCTCTGTCCCGAGCAGCCGCCCTACTGTCCCGAGCTGCCCCTCTGTCCAGTGGGGTCATTGAGAGGGGTTGCCATGGTTAGAGAGCCACGGAGGCGGACAATGAGGCGGACTAAGACAATAGTGAAGTGGGGTCCGCGTCCCGCGCCAGAGCCGCCACCGCGGACAGACGCCCACCCAGACCCTCCCCTATAGGTCAAGGTTTTGCGGCCGGAGTCCGCACCTTTGTTTTTCTAGGTTTTGGGTATTTCTATGTTTCGGCCTAGTATGGTTCTCAATCAGAGGCAGGTGTCATTAGTTGTCTCTGATTGAGAATCATATTTAGGTAGCCTGGGTTTCACTGTGTGTTTGTGGGTGATTGTTCCTGTCTCTGTGTTTTGCACCAGATAGGGCTGTTTTTGGTTTTCCACGTTTGTTGTTTTGTAGTGTTCGTGTTTATCGTTTTTCATTAAACATGAATCAATATAATCACGCTGCGTTTTGGTCCGCCTCTCCTTCACCACAGGAAAACCCTTACACCACCCTAGTCACACCCTGACTTTATTCAGTACATTAAAACGTAAGTGAAAAATAACATTTAGTGTGCACTACGTCATCACCCACTGACTTTTATCCTGAACCAGTCAGTTTGGTGGAAACACACCACTGATGGGAAAATGCTCAGATTTTCTTTATGCAGATTTTCTAATAGTCACATGAAGATCTGTTGCCAATTGGATAGAAACCTAGCTCCTGTTCCATGTTGATATAGTAGCAAGCAGGATGGCTGAGTAATTATATACGTATTTTGCACTCTGAATGAAGTGAACTACCAGAAATAGCATGAATTACAAATACGTCTATGTCCCAAATGGCACTCTAGTTCATAAACAGTGCACATCATTTGACCTGCGTCCTATGGGCCCTGACCAAAGGTAGTGCACTGTTTAGGGAATAAGGTGCCATTGGAGACGCAGCCTAAGATTTATAATCTGCTGGAGCTTTACTCTGAACACTAATGCTATTAGCTGCTGCAAATCAAGTGACAACTAAAAAGCGACTGTGACACAATATTAGCAGAAATGTTTAATGTTTGGCAAAGACTGCCTAGAGTGCAACACATCTTTCATTTCATTATGCATTCATTGTAAATACTTGGCAGTTGTGCTGAGTTAGGGAAACTAGCTGGGACAGGCTGTACATATGTGACACACACACACACACGCACATGTGCACGCGCACACGCACGCACGCACCCACACACACACACACACACTTCTCTATCCTCACATTGCATACTGATGTAATAAAATGGCATAGGCTCCAAGATAATTGGAAATCATGCACTAATTCTGCTTTAAATGATTCCATTATGCACTAACAACTCAAACTTACAAACATCATAAAGCTTGCAAAGTGACACGACTACACTAATTGGCCTGCAGTGGGAATGGCTTCATTTTAATTGCATTAGTGCAACTTCAACTTCTAGTGTTGGGTGAATAATGTTAAAACAAAATGGAAGGTAATATAAAATCCAATTGCTGTAAATGAAATGCTGTCATGTTGTGTTTGGCTGATTATTATGTATCTGTCCCTTTATTAGTACAGCAGCCCCCAAACACAACATGGTATAAGTGAAGGAGGTAAGAAATGTGTATCTGTACATTGTAATTTCTTTACAATATTCCTGACTCCTGGCCGTCTGAGCCTTTCAAGAAGAAGCACACACACACACACACACACGCGCACACACACACACACACACACACACACACACACACACACACACACACACACACACACACACACACACACACACACACACACACACACACACACACACACAAACTCACACACACACAGCGATCTGCTTGTCTTAAGGCATGACGATCAATAATGTGTGCTTTAGAAAGGTACGGGTCACAGGATTGATTATTGGATGTCTGACAGTAATATTTAATTATATTGACAGGCTGCACTTACAGTTGTCCTTGAAGCTTAATCACATAATGGTACAGCTTCATCAGATGTGTCTGACAATCCCATTCATTAAGGACAGACACAGATCAATTTCCTGCATGAAGAGTGTCCAAGAAATCAAGATGACAAAACAAAAAGCTGCACGGTTAGCGAATACTGTATTGTTTTTAATATTTAATCAGTAATATTACCAGCTAAAATATTGTAATCAGATTACAGACACTTTTGAAAAACAAAAAGATAACTTCTTGGATTACTTTAAATTCTTTCTGTTTTCAAGGTGACATTCAATTCAGCACTGAAAAAATACACAAGTTTAAGTTTGTGGCCACCTGTGAGAGTCTGACCACAAGTCAGAGACCACTATGATGACTCACCAGATATGTTTGATGGATTGTTTTTGTCTTCTTCTAATGCCTCTTAAGGGGAAAGTAATCCAAAAGTAACGTTAATGAGTTGGGGTAATCCAAACACACAGGATTATATTTAGAAAGTAACCTACCCAACCCTTCCACTAATCCCCACAAAGAGATTTGAGTGCCATTCCATTCCATTCTAACAGCAACACAAAAACACAGTGACAGTAATATCAGCCTGCCACTTTCTAAATAGACAGTAGAGAGACAGAGAGTCGCAGCAGCCACAGCACTCACAGTGAGTGTGTGTGTGTGAGTGTGAGTGTGTGAGTGTGTGTGTGTGAGTGTGTGTGTGTGAGTGTGCGCGTGCGTGCATGTGTGCCGCGCGTCGATCTGCCAGTCTTTTGTTTAGAGAGCCATGCTGTCTAAATGGGCACCGTGGGGAGAGGCTGGGCTTCGGCTAGCTGGTAGTGACAGTTATAAATGGCACCCTATTCCCTATATAGTGCAATACCTTTGACCAGAGAATAGGGTGCCATTTGGGATTCAACCTCTCTTTGCCCCCAGACAGCTTAGTAAGACAGAGACCCAGATCATGACTTTGATCGGAAGGAGATGGTGGCATATCAAGATCGGGGTCTGTCTGGTCTGTCAGTAAAACGGAGAGGGGAGCAACAACTTATACCCCGCTCGCCCCCTCTGTCACCAGCCCGACACTGACCCAGCAGCCGCCTCTTCACAGTCCGACACTGGGCCGAGGATGTTGTGTCAAAGCCGGCAACAAACAAATAGTCACAGCCAATGCTGTCATCTGGCAGCAAAGTATTCATGTGAGTGTGAAGGCAGCAGAGACAAGCTGAGAATATAGGATCATATGAAAAGGCATTGAAGAACCTGACAAAAGAGGGACCTCAGTGTTTTACCCAAAAGGCTCAAAAGGCTTCAATCTATGCGGGCCAGCACCTGTGTCTCTCTGTGCCATGGCTCCAACGGACCTGTTCTGACTTGGAGCCAAGGCAAGGCCCTGGATACTTTTCATCTTTCATTTACATAACAATGGCTAACTGTGAACTTTAACACCTTAGTACAAAGCAACTGGCTTGAATGATTAGTGTCTCACTCCTAATGGAAACATTAGTGTCTCACTCCTAATGGAAACAATAAGACTAGAGCATAAAAATGAACATAAAAGACGTGAGATCCTGGCTGGAGTTAATAAACACAGTCCTGAACAGATACTGGTCAGCTACTTCTCTCTCCCTGTGTCCCTGCAGTGCCTGTGTGAGGGAAGCTGCAGCAGTCGTGATAGTTAGACAAAGCCAGGAGAACCAGCAATCTTAACTCAGCCGACCTGACTGCCTGGCAGGGAGGCAAGGAGGATACAGACCTATCTCCCCACCACTCTGCAGAAGATATAGAACACTTTAAACGTAGCCAGGCAGCCCACAACTCTACTGACACTCAACTGCAGATACAATATCCTATATGATATCTTATGTTTGGAACTCTTGAATAATTACAGAGAGGAGAGGACCCTCAAGATCGTTTCTATTAAAATGTCTCCATTGACAACACAGCAATAAGCAGCTCAATGTCATTGAAGTGCCTCTATTACAATCACAAGCTACAACATCCTGGTCCTTTATGCCACGGTGGAAAGATTTCTCAATAACAATGTAGAGGTCCTCATCATGAGCAAATCAAACAAATGGGCCTATTGCAATTCAAGCAGAGGAATTGGTCCAAATGCACATACTATGAATACATTGTTTTGAGATGTGCCTATTTTAGGAAGTAATTTAAGCAAACTCGATGCAGATGTGATTTTACTCAAGAAAGCAACAAACCCATGCAGCTACACAGTGTCAGGGAGAATTAACCAAGAGTGACAAGAGAGAGAGAGAGAGCGAGAGGGTTGGAGAGAGATGGAGAGAGAGAGAGAGAGAGAGAGAGAGAGAGAGAGAGAGAGAGAGAGAGAGAGAGAGAGAGAGAGAGAGAGAGAAAGAGAGACAGAGAGAGAGAGAGAGAGAGAGAGAGAGAAACAGAGAGAGAAACAGAGAGAGGGAGAGTTCCTGCCATCCTCTTTGCAAGTCCAGCCTCAGTTTCCTGTTAAGAGCTCTGGTTTATTAGGTCTCAGATTGCCTTTTCTGTACACTGCTCCAAAGTCCAGAGAGATAAGAGCAGTTCAGAATTGGTGAAGCCATTGAAAAATGCATCAAAGATGATGTGGGCCAGAACTCTGAGGCTCTGAGCAGGACTCTATGCTTGTAGCTGAACTAAGAGAATCAAGTCTGCTTCTACTGCTGCATTCGCCAGAGCTTAAATTCACCATTCACTTAACCCAAAACATAATTGATACTGTAAATGATGAAGAAAAGGAATTCAGAATTAACAGTGTTTTTATTAGTAGCCAGTGACATCAGTTTTATGGGACCGGGGTTATGAGAGAGATGTTGCTCTAACAGAGCCCTGTATTCCCAAGAAGACAGCTCAACCCTTCTCATCTCTCCTTTCTTTCACATACACTCCCTCTCTCTTTCATAGCTCTCCCTCTGGCCCTCTATCAATGCTGCCCAGACAGGATTTACACACTCCCAGACTATCAGTTACCTACATAGTGTACAAAACATTGTGCTTCTTCAGACACATGTTAGGTTTCTACCTACAGTACCGTCCGCCATCATGATGTCCTGTCTCTGTCTCTATCTCTCTGTCTCTCTGTCTCTCTCCATCTATTTCTCTGTCTCTCGCCATCTATTTCTCTATCTCTTTGTCTCTCTCCATCTATTTCTCTATCTCTCTGTCTCTCGCCATCTATTTCTCTATCTCTCTGTCTCTCTCCATCTATTTCTCTATCTCTCTCTCTCCATCTATTTCTCTATCTCTCTGTCTCTCGCCATCTATTTCTCTCTCTCTGTCTCTCTCCATCTATTTCTCTATCTCTCTCTCCATCTATTTCTCTATCTCTCTCTCTCTCCATCTATTTCTCTATCTCTCCATCTCTCTCCATCTCTCTATCTCTCTCCATCTGTTTCTCTATCGCTCTGTCTATCTCCATCTATTTCTCTATCTCTCTGTCTCTCTCCATCTGTTTCTCTATCGCTCTGTCTCTCTCCATCTATTTCTTTATCTCTCTGTCTCTCTCCATCTATTTCTTTATCTCTCTGTCTCTCTCCATCTATATCTTTATCTCTCTGTCTCTCTCCATCTATTTCTTTATCTCTCTGTCTCTCTCCATCTATTTCTTTATCTCTCTGTCTCTCTCCATCTATTTCTTTATCTCTCTGTCTCTCTCCATCTATTTCTTTATCTCTCTGTCTCTCTCCATCTATTTCTTTATCTCTCTGTCTCTCTCCATCTATTTCTTTATCTCTCTGTCTCTCTCTATCTATTTCTTTATCTCTCTGTCTCTCTCCATCTATTTCTTTATCTCTCTGTCTCTCCATCTCTCTCTCCCGCACGACCCTTTATCTTTCTATAAATTCAATTCAAAGGGCCTTATTGGCATGGGAAACATGTTTACATTGTCAAAGCAAGTGAAATAGATAATAAACAAAAGTGAAACAATCAATAAATAATGAATAGTAAACATTAAAGTTCCAAAGGAATAGAGACATTTCAAATGTCATATTATGTCTATATACAGTACTGTGACGATGTGCAAACAGTTCAAGTATACAAGGGAAAATAAATAAACATACATTTGAGACATATATCTCTCCATTCCATATGTTTCTTCTTCCTATGAAGTGCATAGCTACAACATTGAAAATGTCTAACTCTGAAGTGCCTTCAGTTAAACAACCATATCAGACAGGGGATTGGTAAAGGCTGTTGAACACATGTACATTGACGGGTGATTGACAGTGGAACCGCTCACCAGCTCAGGGAGACGGACAGACACAAGCTGTTGGACAGGTTTATAGTCTTTTATGTTACAAATGCCGCAGAGGCTGCTGGGTAGTCCCAAATGCCATACTATTCCCTACAAAGTGCACAACTTTCGACCAGAGGGAATATAGGGAATGGAGTGTCATTTAGGACAAAACCTAGAACACTAATTGTCAGCCAATCAGCTGACTGCTGGAGCACAGAAACAGGAAGTGCCCTTCAGAAAGCATTGATACATTAACGGAACACTATTAGTGGCTGTAGTCATCAATCACCAATCATATCAATCACTAGATTAATTCTACAGGTCTGACATCATGACGTCCTAATACATTATTGTGAATAATGAGACCTTTCTGACTAATTTATTCCAAGCACTTACATTGCTCTCAGGCTCTGAAATTAAGTCAAATTTAGATCAACAGCTACACAATGAGATAAAGTAGAAATTAAACCCTAGAAAAACACAAGAAGTATAATTTGGATGCATTCAAGTTCTTAATGAAAATAGAGTAGACATTCTGCGCTCGTTTTTGTTATTATAATTCTGGATATCTGAATTAGGAAGAAGTGAATTTGAGGACCAGTTTGAAATAAGTGATGTATAATGCATTCATGTGTATTCTTCTGGGATTTTAAAATAAAATTTTTAAAACCAAAAACATAATCAAATCAAAGGAACCAGAATCCAATGTTTTTCTAGGAACCGTAATCAAGTCAGTGGATTGTGAAGAATGGACTGAAACAGTGTTATTACAATGACTAGATGCAACCTAGTAGTCTGTTCTGTCTCTGTCCTGTTTAAACACAGAACCCAGCAAAATAAACCATTTAACCTCAGGCCATGGAGGTGTCCCAAATGAAACCCTATTCCCTACATAGCCCAAAGGGCTCTGGTCAAAAGTAGTGCACTATGTAGATAATAGGTGGCCATTTGGGATGTACACTCCAGAGTCAACAAGGCCATGTGGAGCTACAGAGCAGCACAGCGAGGACTGGGACCAAATCAAGGAAAATCAATGTTGTGTTGGGGCCAAAAAAATCAGTGTGTTACATTATATTTCTGTTATTCATTAAACACAAACAGCGTTGAAGCCAGATCATGTGGCCTGATAACAAAAGAGAAGCAATTATAATGTACCAGGGTTGAACAGGGCTAACGTCACAGTGGCGAGCCACTCCAAAGAGAGCTGGGTTTTAACCTGCAGTGTAGCGCTGTGCAGGAAGGCTGGGACATCACACACAGCACAGAGAGAGACTTTAAGGGCTTCTGTTCCAAGGCTGATTTACATAAGGCAACAGTCTGTCAGCATTAGATGGGTGACTAAGGAAACACAATGCACATATTGTTTAGACAGAGTTGCTAGTGTGTGTTGTGACATACGCCTACTTTATGTGAAAACAGGTTTGTACTGGGAAACAAGCACAGATTGGAGACGTATGTTTCTGGTGTGTGCATGTAAAGCTATGTCTTTAATGTACAGTGCATGTGGAAATGAGATAACATGGAATCTATTCCAATTTAGTTTCACGCCAAGTGTTGAAATCAAATATGATTCTGTCCCCTATGGCAATGCTGTAATCACTAACAAAGGTTTTTCCTTTCATGTGTCACATCCTAATCTGCCCCTTATGCTAAGGTGACAAGCCTTATATTTACACCTGGTAAGGTGTACACTGAATGTACATTAGGAACTCCTTCGTAATATTGAATTACACCCCTTTTTGCCCTCAGAACAGCCTCAATTCTTCAGGGCATGGACTCTACAAGGTGTCGAATGCATTCCACAGGGATGCTAGACCATGTTGACTCCAATGCTTCCCATAGTTGTGGTGGGGCACCATTCTTTATACACATGGGCAACTTTTGAGCATGAAAAACCCAGCAGTGTTGCAGTTCTTGACACACTCAAACCGGTGCGTCTGGCAGATACTATCGTACCCCGTTCAAAGGCACTTAAATCTTTTGTCTTGCCAATTCACCCTCTGAATGGCACACATACACAATCCATGTCTCAAATGTCTTAAGAATTAAAATCCTTTATTTTACCTGACTCCTGCCCTTTATCTACACTGATTGAAGTGGATTTAACAATTGACAATCCCAAATCTAGGTCCTTGATTGGCCAGCTGTTAGTTCCATGGGCCAGGCAACATGGCATTTTAGGTGACATATCCTTCAATGACAGCTGGACACTTGACTGGGTTAATAAACACTGTTAAATTCAAACTCTGCTAATTCCCCTTGTCTTTCAGGCTGTGGTTGGGCGTAGCAGGGACGTGAAGGGTCACAGCACACACACGCATGGACACACACACAGCCTGGGTGACACATTCTCTCACGGACTCACTCCAGGAGACATGTGTCACATTACAGAGGCAGGTCCCTCTCAGCCTGTGGCTCAGCCGTGGCACTCTGTCACTCAACGTGTCCATAGCCAGGATCAGCATTATATTTGCATTCTATATGCATTATATTAACACAATCCTCTCCTGGTTATAGCTATCATCAATAAGCAAATACATGATTCTGCTCTGCTTAAATGTAGCTAGCTAACTATCAATAATAGTCAAATAAAGCTTAAATAGCCTAAAATGCTTTGCCTACATGTGTCATTTGATCAACTGTGAGAAAAGTCAGAGAAGGTTTTCAGGACACATGAATCATACATGAATGATGACACAGACACTTAAGGAATCCATCCCCTCCCCCCATACAGTACCTTATTGTCACGCTTGCCATCTGCCAATGCTTGTGAAGTGAACATGGAGCATGTCTGTCTTCTCTCAGGACACAAATCCTGTCATCACAGCCTTCTCTCTCTGCATTCACAGGGCATGTCTGGACAGGACTCCTCCTCCTCTCTCTGGATGGAGCCTAGTATTCATGCCAAATGGCACCCTAGTCCCTTTGTAGTGCACTAGCCCTCTGGTTAAAAGCAGTGCACTATATAGAGGATAGGGTGCCGTTTGGGACATAGCCAGGGCTTACAGATGTCCAGTTAGGGCAGTGAACCGGTAGAGCCAGACTAGACGCGGTATTCAGGCTACGTTGCGGACTGTGTGTCGACCCACAGTTTGGGCCGTCACATCACATTTCAATTCAACACTTCAAAGATACATCAAGGTCTCTCCTGTTGCTGAGGTGGGCAACAGGCTTGGAGAGGAAATTAAGATGACATGGTAGAGAGGATCCCCAGTAGCCAACAGACTTGAAGAGGAAATGAAGATGACATGATGGAGAGGATTCCCAGTAGCCAACAGACTTGAAGAGGAAATGAAGTAGAGGGGAGACATGGTGGAGAGGATCCCCAGTAGCCAACAGACTTGAAGAGGAAATTAAGATGACATGGTAGAGAGGATCCCCAGTAGCCAACAGACTTGAAGAGGAAATGAAGATGACATGATGGAGAGGATCCCCAGTAGCCAACAGACTTGAAGAGGAAATGAAGATGACATGATGGAGAGGATCCCCAGTAGCCAACAGACTTGAAGAGGAAATGAAGATGAAATGGTAGAGAGGATCCCCAGTAGCCAACAGACTTGAAGAGGAAATGAAGATGACATGGTAGAGAGGATCCCCAGTAGCCAACAGACTTGAAGAGGAAATTAAGATGACATGGTAGAGAGGATCCCCAGTAGCCAACAGACTTGAAGAGGAAATGAAGATGACATGATGGAGAGGATCCCCAGTAGCCAACAGACTTGAAGAGGAAATTAAGATGACATGATGGAGAGGATCCCCAGTAGCCAACAGACTTGAAGAGGAAATTAAGATGACATGATGGAGAGGATCCCCAGTAGCCAACAGACTTGAAGAGGAAATTAAGATGACATGATGGAGAGGATCCCCAGTAGCCAACAGACTTGAAGAGGAAATTAAGTAGAGGGGAGACATGATGGAGAGGATCCCCAGTAGCCAACAGACTTGAAGAGGAAATGAAGTAGAGGGGAGACATGATGGAGTGGCTCCCTGATACACTGATACTAACCTCCATATCAATATTAGTGTCAAGACGTGGGAAATAAAAAACATTTTTCCTTTAGGCAAATTAGTTGAGTGAGTTCAGAGAGCCTCAACCACAAACGAGCATCTGCTCCTGTAGACACTCTATAGCCACACGGGTTCACTACCTTACAGGAACACTAACAGGTTCCTTTGTGGTTTAGAATGGGACGAACACTAGTTTATAAAAGATAGACCATAAAAATAACATAGATAGACCATATATTGACAAGCATGAGACGGATCATCACTAATTGGAGTGTCCAACTGCCAGGTGGGGGCCGTCATTTCAGACAAGAC
>NC_048569.1:78754613-78757113 GCF_013265735.2 Oncorhynchus mykiss | reverse complement strand
AATCACTAATCAGAAATAATCTTCAGAAATGACTATGTCAGAGAAAGAACATCACTAGGGCTTTACAATGACTGTGAAAACCTGGAGAAATGTTGGGGTTAAGTGGAGGGACATGACAAAATGTAACATTTTGGCACTTTAGCAAGTCTTTAATCATATAAAAAAAACTGATTTATTGAATTTTTCATGTGGTCTAGATTAAAGGGCACGCAATTTAATATAACAGGCTTTTAGGATGTATAATTACTGTACAATTTATACTTAAAATAACACAGGGACGCAAAAGGCACTCATTTCGTGATTTCGTGGAAAGACCCACAACCAGCTACAAAAAAAAATGACTGACTAATTAAGCCACGTACAGTTTATTATTTTCATGCTGAACATTAAAGGAAATTATGGCTTGATTTATTATCTTGAGAATGTTCATCCAGGCACAATATGAAGCTTTATTACAGATTCTTCACTTTCCTACAATAACGCTCATTTAACAAATACAGCTTCTTTTCTAAAACTCAGGTTGTTACATAAAAAACTACAGGCAAAATATAGATACTGGCCTTGGGTTCAGTATACTGAGATTACAGTGGGAGACGGGGACCTCGTGGAGAACACACACAGGCCCCCAGCCTCTACATGCTCACAGTCACACACAAACTGTCAACTCACCATAGTACTGGTAGCTCAGGGCAAAAACAACTATGAGAGGCGATAGGCTTTTAGTCAACATTCTGTGATTGCTTTGTGTGTGTTTGTTTACTTTGAACAGGTGGGGGAACTTTGTTAATGGACGGAAACAATTGAGGTTGGAATTTTCCATTCAAACAAGACAAATCTGGCTCTAGATATGTAGCACCTAGGAAACTGTGAGAATCGCTTTAACCACAAAATATCAAATTCATCTAAATTAACCTCTGTACAACAAATACTAATTTTATACAGAAGACCAACTTTCCATAGTATGATTTACATGTGACCACTTCTTCTATATAAAATCTATTTTCTGAACAACGAAGCGAAGCGCGGTGAAGAGACACACTTACCCATTTCAAGGTCCAACTGAAAAATACACAGTGAAAGAAACTCACCAGGAAACTGATAGTCTTTAAAACTTGTGATATTATTCCTAAAAAAAATACAAAAAGACTCCACACAAAATCCTTTAGTCCTTTAGCATAAAAGCTCAGTCAGTCTGCAGTCCCAGAGAGAGAGAGAGAGAGAGCGTGTGAAATAGCCCGGGTGGTTGGGGCTAGCCGCTACAGGTGGAGGCAAAGAAGCAGGGAAAGAAGGAAGGTTGCAGCACTTCAAATGAACTGCTCTCTAGTCTAACTCCTCTGGCTGGAGCTTCTCTAACTGCCTGCCACTGCCTGGTCTCCTTGCTGTGCTGTGTGAACAGGCCACCGTCCATAGAGATTCCACTGAATCCTGGGAGTCTTGCTGGGGTCACTGGAGCTCGATGTCTCCTGAGACACTCTCAACTGAATACCCACTGAGCTCTGAACAGGCCAGCCCAGCCTCAGCCAATGCCCTAGTATGATGTCACAGGTGTTGAGTTTCAGACAGCATTTTGGGGGATGGGTTGTAAGGGGCCTTGGCCAATTGGAGGGTTTGTTGACAAGTTTTATTCTACACAGGTAGAGCCAGACCTTCCCCCTCTCTCCCACTTCACCTGGCGCCAGAACAAAAGGGAAGAAGAGACAGACAGAGAGTGGGGGTGGGGAAGGGGATTCAGGTTAGGTTGTGTTGCTGACTATGGAGGAGTCGTTATTTGTTTGAAAACATGAATACGGACTCTCTCTAACCAGCTGTACTGCTAATCCGGTTTGTGAGGTGAAAGAGTTTAAAAGGAAAATTCATTTTCAGTTCAAACTCAACCTGTCTGAACGAATAAAATAGCTATTATAAAGCTAAAGACCGTTCAAGAAGTGTCCCACTGGGCACAGACGTCAATTCAACTTTTATTCCACGTAGGATCAACGTAATTTCATTGAAATGACGGGGAAACAATGTTGAGTCAACCAGTGTGTGCCCAGTGGGGTGTTATTTCTGCAAACTTTTATCCAAAGCATATTTTCTTGAGTTGAAGGAGCTAGTGAGAGTGCATTCCTGTGTTTACTTGAGCGTGGCACTACTGATTGCTTATGACTGAGTGGTGCTTCAACTGAACGCAGAATAACCCTCTCTGTCCGTTTTCACTTTCAACCTGTTTCCTGCAGCCTGTACAGTTCATGTATGTCTGTCAGTCAAGCTGAACTAAAACAGCACGCATTTCTTTGTTTCCTTGAGCTTGGTTGTGATCGCTTAGCAGAGAATAAACCTTAGACTGCAAATATTATTTGAACATAGGTCTGGTAACAGCAGCATCTACTGCATCTACAACCCCTCTCTCTCTCTCTCTCTCTCTCTCTCTCTCTCTCTCGAGCCGAACTGAAACAAAGCCCAGCTGTAATACTCCTGAGAGATGTCATGGTCATACTCCCACGGGGGCGTTGAGAGGAGG
>NC_048569.1:78732113-78749613 GCF_013265735.2 Oncorhynchus mykiss | reverse complement strand
ACACGAACTGACTAAACAGGGCTGAGGAGGTACAGAGGAACACACACATGCCCCACAGCCTAGTCATCATGCACACATGTGAAAACACACATCGCATGAACGCACTCTCACACGCACACACACACACACACACGCTTCCCTGAGAGCTTGGCTGTCAGAGGAGTGGGTGGCCAGAAGTTGACATTCACGCAGTCTACCAACCAGGACACCTTCAGCTTGTCTTCCTCTCTGTTGTCTCTGCTGTGGTAAGTGATGGTTGAGATCTTTTCTTCCTCTGTTGAAATACATGATCATGATCATACAGAGTCAACTGATCACCATGCTTTTCTATAGGTTCTCTCCCTCTCTTCCCTTACAAGCTGCATTAGTCGAGGCAGGTATGGGTAGACACACACACATGGATGGAGCAGGCACACACACTCTTCATGTTGTGTGTGTGTATGCGTCTGAGTGCGTCAGGACTCCTGCCTGTTCACCTGTTGGCTTTGTGGTGCTGTGTTATTTATTATCCCCCTCTCCCTGTTAGCTAACATAATTCAATATGAGAACACACACACACACACACACACACACACACACACACACACACACACACACACACACACACACACACACACACACACACACACACACACACACACACACACACACACACACACACACACAGTGAGCTAACATTATTCATTATGAGCATCATCCTATGCTCTCTGACTGGCTCTGCTGCGTTCTAATACCCTGTTGTTTCTCAGTCAGCTGAAACACAGGGAGAACACAGAACAAACAAAATACCTTTAAACATTAAGACTTCTTTTATTCTTCTGAGGACAATTAAAGAACGTTCAGCTGACTGGCCAGAGGAGCAGAAAAGAGAGGAGAAGAGAGAGGAGAGAAAAGAGAAGAGGAGAAGAGAGGAGAAGAGATGAACAAAGAGATCCTCTTTTTCTAAAAAAAAAATGAACAGAATTATTAAAAAAAGAGGAGAGGAGAAGAGATAGGAGAGGAGAAGAGAGGAGAAGAGAAGAACGGAGAAGAGAGAGAAGAGAGAAGAGAGGAGAGGAGAAGAGATAGGAGAGGAGAAGAGAGGAGAAGAGAAGAAAGGAGAAGAGAGAGAATAGAGAAGAGAGGAGAGGAGAAGAGAGGAGAAGAAAGGAGAAGAGAGAGAAGAGAGAAGAGAGGAGAGGAGAAGAGAGGAGAAGAAAGGAGAAGAGAAGCGATGGGAGAGGAGAAGAGAGGAGAAGAGAAGAGAGAGAAGAGAGAAGAGAGGAGAGGAGAAGAGAGGAGAAGAAAGGAGAAGAGAAGAGAGATGAGATGTACAAAGAGCCCCTCGTCTAAAAACAAACAGAATGAATAACAAAAAGGATGAAGACAGGCAGCGCGGTGAAGTCACATAGGTTAGTAGACTGTGTGTGTGTGTGTGTGTGTGTGTGTGTGTGTGTGTGTGTGTGTGTGTGTGTGTGTGTGTGTGTGTGTGTGTGTGTGTGTGTGTGTGTGTGTGTGTGTGTGGATATTTGGGAGTCTTGACCATGTACATAGGCTGACAGTATGTGGCCTTCAGATTGCATAGGACAAAGGCAAAGCAGCTAGCAAGGTACTGCTCTGTGTCAGCTGTCATGGGCAGCCTTGCTGTGTGGAGAAGAAGTGTCCCTATATCCAGTGGTGTAAAGTACTTAAGTAAAAATACTTTAAAGTAAGATATTCCCTCAGGGGACAGTACCAGAGACTGTAAGGGGGGCTGTTGCCTGATAAGAAGTATACAGAAGTCATTTTTTAAATAAATTATTTTCTATTTCTTTTCCTATTTTTTTTTAGGGTTAATCTAATCCTGACCTGACAGTGAGCCTTTCAATGAATCTATTTTGTTTTCAAACCCTTATGAGACTATGAGAAGGGAGTGGGCCATCTGACCAATGTCATTGCAGCAGCTCCTGTCTTTTAGATCCTGCTGTTCACTTTCAGCCAGCTGAAGATGCTCTCCCATGGAAAGGAAGGGCTGTTGTGGCACCAAAATGGCTGAAAGTTGCCTGGGAAATGTCTCTTTTCTCCGAAAAGTTTAGTTTACCCCTGCAAATCTTAGTACATTAAACTGACAACTATGGACAAGACTGTTTAAGGCAAGCCATGTTTTCTCTTTCATTCAGAGCCTGCAATATATTCAAGTACTAATTGAGGATCCTCCTGATCCCCATTGGGGTATGCTATTATACAGTTGTACTTCATTCTGGCAGTCTCCCTACACATTTGGAATGTTCTACTACTTTATCATGCACACACTTTTCATATTATGTGTATCCTAATAGCTTGATCTTGAGCATGTGTTCTTGTTCTTGAGAATAACCATAGCTACCATAGTGATTCCCTCGAGAGTTGCTACTTAAGTCGTTTTTTGTGGTATATGTACTTTACTTTACTATTTATATTTTGACTACTTTTACTTCACTACATTCCTAAAGACAATTAGGTACTTTTTCCACCACTGCATATGTGCCTGACCTATGAAATGTTTGAATCCTTATTGACTGTAATGTGATTTGTGGATTCAGATAAAGTAATTAAAATGTGTGTGTGTGTATGTGTGTGTGTGTGTGTGTGTGTGTGTGCGTGTGTGTGTGTGTGTGTGTGTGTGTGTGTGTGTGTGTGTGTTCCACCTGGTGTGTGGAGTTATTGGGAAGGCATCCAGTGGTGAACGCATAAATGGAATCACTGCATGGAGCAAGTGATGGATAGAGGGAGGGGTGGAGGGAGGCATGGAGGGAGGGATTGATGGAGGGATGGATAGAGGGAGGGAGGAAGGGAGGGAGGGAGGGAGGGAGGGAGGGAGGGAGGGAGGGAGGGAGGGAGGGAGGGATAGAGGGAGGGAGGGAGGGAGGGAGGGATGGATAGAGGGAGGGAGGGATGGAGGGATGGATAGAGGGAGGGAGGGAGGGATGTGAGTTGGGAGAGAAGGAGAGATGAAGCGGCTGTATGAGGTTAGAGAGGACACAGGGACCGTGGTAGATTTATGCTAGGGCTGTGTGATACTGTGGGATGCTGTGGGATGCAGGGAGGTGCCATTATCATCCACAGAATGCATTCAAATGTTCTTGCTCTAATTATGGATGCAGTTTCTTCCAGCACACTGGGATTCTGTCTCAAGGCTTGCTGTTGGCTCTCTGTCACAGATGAGAGGGACAATGTTTGCACTGACTCACACATTTCTTAAAATGGGCTAGCCCAGACTAGACCAGCCTAGCTCAACCCAGCTCAACCCAGCCCAGACTAGACCAGCCTAGCTCAACCCAGCTCAACCCAACCCAACCCATCACAACCCAGCCCTGAACAGCCCAGCTCAGCACAGCCCAGCCCTGAACAGCCCAGCTCAGCACAGCCCACACCACTGCAGGCTTCTCAACCAGCCTGTGGCTGACCTCTGTCTGATATCACCATTCACTCTGGCTCTGTAGTTGTTGTAATTCTATCAACAGAAAATCATTCTCAAATGTAAAGCTAGCAAAGAATATTGATATTCATCAGCAGCAGATTGAGGAAGAAAGTAGCCTTGAAACATGTGTTAGTATCTACATTGCTATGCATAACCTTCACCTTCATAATGATCAGCCAGCCCACTAGAGTGAACTGTAACAGGCTGACTACAGCAGTCGCGTCGCGTTGCAAAATACATTTAGAAATCTATATTCTTCAATTATTGCATCTACACTGCTTGCGTGCGCCAACGAGCATCTGCATTGCCAAGGGCTAAAATAGAAGTCAGTTCTATTTGTGACGCAGATCGCGCTGCAAGTCCTGCCTCTCCCATCTCCTCATTGGTTTATAGAAGCAGATGCCCACGTGCCATCTCCTCATTGGTTATACCCACGTGGGTGACTGAAAGATGAACGAGGTCATGGTGATAATGCACCTAATTTGTGAAAGTTACCAATCGCAATATAAAGTCAAGAGAAGAAAAGGCCGGAAAGGAGGAGAGATGACTAAAATGTGGATTAATTGGCAGAGTAGAGGACCTTGTGCATTTCAGATAAAATAACAACTCAATGTTTATATCCCAGGACAAATTAGCTAGCAAGTGCAAGCTAGCTAGCTAAATTGCCATAAATGTTTAATGCTTTTCGACCTGTCCCCAAATGAATGTAATTGGTTCAGAGTTTGTTTTGATATTTTTACCTGCATGTCATGATGGCGTTTGGTGTGGGGGGACAAAATACATTCATGCACAATGGTGCACGATGGCGCACGCACGCAGCCGGTTTGGGTTCCGTGTAAGGAGGCATGGAAACCTCTAACTCCTCAGGTTCTATGAACCTGAGGAGGAACCCAGTGAGGAAGGAGGGAGGTGTATTCACGGAATGGTCTTAGTAGGGATGCAAAGGGAGTTCACCATTTTGAAATTTACCAGTAAACTACCATAATTATGATTTCATATAATCTATCACAAGACATCTAGTGGCCCTTTTGGGAACTTCATATTTTGACAGGTTTCTGTAATCATCTCTGGCCCTTTGTGTGGGAATATCACATGTACAATATATGAAAGAGTCAAATAAGATTATAAAAATGTAATGACAAAGTTGTAAAATATTATCCTGAATATAAACCATCAACTTAGTGAATACCATAGGTGTTTAATATGAGGGTTTCAACATGAAATATCTTTCATTTTTTCACACACTTTTATTTATTTTACTATGTCAATGTTTATTTGTGGTTAATGTTTTGGCAGATGTGAAGAAAAGTCAATAGTTGGAAGATTTGCAGAAATAATGGCATTGTTGATTAGATGCTTTTCTCATTAATTAGGCTATTTTCTCTTGAACCATATGGTCTATCTACTAGAAACACAGATATAAAGAATGAATACTATTTATGAATAAATGCTTTTAAAGTGGTTATAATAAAGTCTAAATTACAGAAGTTACGATAGATTGCCAAAGATTGTCTGTTAATTACCTATTAACAAAGATTCCAGTAACTTTGGTAAATTACCAGTAGCTTTCAACTTTAGGCCTCAGCCTGAGTAGGATACCTGAGGAGGTAGGGAGGGAGGTGTATTGACGGAGTTGACTGTGCCTGAGTAGGACCCCTGAGGACAGAGGGAGGGAGGTGGGGCATGGAACGGCCCGAACTGATGAAGGACCGAGATGAGGAGAGAGGGAGGTGTGGGCATGGAACAGCCTAGGTGTTAAGTGTTCAGCACCATAACTATAGAATAAATGATTGACATGGTTGTCTCCATGCAGGCAGGCAGCATCATAACGTATAATGCCTCTCACACAGTCAACAGGTTCTCTCAGGCTCTCCAGAGGCATCAGCATGTACTCATCAGCAGCAATCAGAGCAACACTGGCGACGTCCCAAATAGCACTCTATTCACTATAGTGCACTACTTTTGACCAGACCCATATGGCCTGGTCATCGGGCCCTGGTCAAAAGTAGTGCACTAAATAGGGAATAGGGTGCTATTTGGGATGCATTCACTATAACCTACACTTGAAGTTCCATGCTGATGATATTAAGCCAGGCAGTGGTGAGTCACACTCACAACACCCACATCTTCCATGGAAATCGAATCATAGGGGCCGCATTATTGAGGTGGTATCCAGGCAGGAAAATAGCTACCTGCATGTTTGCAATAACCAGGTGATGTCGGTAGTAACACTGTAGGTGGCTTGAAGGCATCATCAGCCCCTGGGAGAACTGAGAGCACCATTAGCTCCCATTTCCCTGAATAGAGCTGCTTCTCCTAACTTCAAGTACTGGCCTGCCTGTCTGTCTCCCCTAGAATATGCACTGAAGGGGAGCTTGTGGAGTCTTGGGAGAGATAAGGGTACACTGTTAAGAAGGGCGGGAAAGCGTTAGCAGCACAGAATAAAGACAACTTGTCTCTGCAACCCTACAGCAAGGCTGGGAGGGAGGATGAGTGATGCATCCCAAATGGCACCCTATTCCCTATACAGTGTGCTACTTTTGACCAGAGCCCTATAGGCACTATAAAGGGAAAAGGGTAGCATTTAAGACACATTTGAGTAGTCACGCCATGTGTTTAAAAATAAAAAAAATCCTATTGTAGGGAAGGATTACAGGCATAACAAAGTTGTGTGATTCCTACAGGAAGTCACCTTTGACATGGTGCTACGGGCTGCTGATATTAACATTGCAAGGAGACAAGGAAGAGGGTCGCCAAGTCTCTGACCTCCATTGCTACTGATCACACAGAAGGTCACGGGGGGAGAGATGAATAATGGAGTTTCTGTGTGGCCACGGCAGACAAGACAGGACCTTGAATGAGTTGTGTGGGAAGTGTAGGCAAGGGGAGACAGAGGGTGGGAGAGAGAGAGGAGAGAGAGAGGGGGGCGAGAGGGAGAGAAACAACACTCCCTAAGGCAGAGGAGAGGTGAGGAGAAACAGGGTTTGCTGTTTTATTCCACACTGTAATGAGGCATGTGAAGAGAGAGAAGACAACTTGAAGGCTGTGTGGTTGGTAGGGGTGCACATTTTGGGGAAAATTCAGAGGTGGAAACTTTCCGTGGGAATAAATGGGAATATATGGGAATTAACGGGAATATGTGCAAATTCATATTAATACGATTTAAATGTTATGTTTTTTGCATTGGATATATTTACCATATCATATGGAGACAGAAACATAAACATTTACCATAAGTAGACATAAATGCAAATGACTAAATCCTTCCAAAGAAAAAAATAAAAATACATTTGTTACGAATTGAACTTTAAATAAATGAGTTGACTCTTCACATGGGATGATTTCACTGAACAAAAAAATACATGGAATATTGAATGATCCCCAATGATCCATCATATCTCCCAAAAACGATTTCAACATACATCTGTAAAATGATAGTCTAGAAACTAAAGCTTTGGTTGTCTTCCTCTCAGGCTTCCATGTCTTCTCCCTGGACCTCCTCAATGTCCACCTCTTGGACATCAGACTCTGAGGCCTCATCTTCACTGTCACTTTCCAACCTTGTTGAGGATGGCTTGTTGTCAGGCTCAAAAAGCCTCAAATTTGCCAGGATGGCCACCAATTTTTCAACCCTTGTATGCTGTTGCATGCTTTGGTGTGTGTGTTCCAAAACAAGGACCAGTTGCGCTCTGAGGCGGCTGAAGTTGGTTTGATTTGGAGGATGATGGAGGCAACAGGGGAAATAGCCTCAGATCCACAAAGTCCCTTCCACCAGGTGGCTGATGAGATATGTTGGCATTGCATCATCTATTGCATCTCCATCCCAAAGCCCTTCCCAAAGCCTTTCGCCAGACTGCCAAGAACCTTGCCATCATCCAGACCAAGGTGGTGAGACACGGTAGTGATGACACCATAGGGCTTGTTGATCTCTGCACCAGACAGGATGCTCTTGCCAGTTTGCCAGCATACTTGGGGTCCAACATGTACGCTGCAGCGTGTATGGGTTCAAGCAGAAGTCTTCACGCTTTTTGATGTATTTCAGAACTGCAGTTTTCTCTGCTTGGAGCAACAGTAAAAACAGTGAAGTGGGCAGGGCAGTGCAGATTTCTTCTCTTACATCTGCAAGCAGAATCTGAACATCAAACAGGATGGCATTGTCTCCCTCAATCCGCGCAATGGCTACTGCTATAGGTTTCAGGAGTATCAGGCTGCTTACCACTCTCTCCCAAAATTCATCATCCAGGAAGATCCTCTTGATGGGGCTGTCCATATCGACAGACTGTGATATGGCCATTTCTTGGAGAGACTCGTTCCCCTCCAGGAGACTGTCAAACATTATGACAACACCACCCCAATGGGTGTTGCTAGGCAGCTTCAATGTAGTGCTCTTATTCTTCTCACTTTGGTGAGGTAGATTGCTGCTATAACTTGATGACCCTTCACATACCTAACCATTTCCGTGGCTCTCTTGTAGAGTGTATCCATTGTTTTTAGTGCCATGATGTCATTGAGGAGCAGATTCAATGCATGAACAGCATAGCCAATGGGTGTGATGTGAGGGTAGGACTCCTCCTCTTTAGACCAAGCAGCCTTCATGTTCGTAGCATTGTCTGTCACCAGTGCAAATACCTTCTGTGGTCCAAGGTTATTGATGACTGCCTTCAGCTCATCTGAAATGTAGAGACCGGTGTGTCTGTTGTCCCTTGTGTCTGTGCTCTTGTAGAATACTGGTTAAGGGGTGGAGATGATGTAGTTAATTATTCCTTACCCACGAACATTTGACCATCCACCAGAGATGATTGCAATACAGTCTACTTTCTTTATGATTTGATTGACCTTGACTTGAATTCTGTTGAACTCTGCATCCAGAAAATGAGTAGATAAAGTATGTCTGGTTGGAGGGGTGTATGCTGGGTGAAGAACATTCATAAATCTCTTCCAATACACATTGCCTGTGAGCATTAGAGGTGAACCAGTTGCATACACAGCTCGAGCAAGACATTCATCAGCATTTCTCTGACTATGTTCGTCCAATGAGTCCTTGAGGACCATGAGCTGTTGCTATCGATAAGGTGTCTGATTCATCATTTTCACCTCGAATAGAAGTAGAGGGACTTTCGTCAGAGGTTGCTTGTTGTGAGCGCTGAGGGACCTTTATGCGCTTGGCCAGATGATTCTTCATCTTTGTTGCATTCTTCACATATGATTTGGTACAGTATTTGCAAATGTACACAGCTTTTCCTTCTACATAGCTGCAGCGAAATGACTCCACACATCAGATAGTGCCCGTGGCATTTTCCTGTAAAGATTAGAAAAAAATTAGTAAAAAAAACCCATACAATTCCATGTACAGATAAATAGTTAAGCAGTTAGATTTAAGATTAAAAAAAAATGAAACATAATGAAACAAGTAAATTAACACTTCTCAGTTAGCAGGCTCAAGCAAGCTAAAACCCACATGGTAGCAAAAACTAACTAGCAGAATTTGTTAACAAGTTAGAAATGATTGAAACACACTTTGCTGTAGGCTACTATTTACTAGTTAACAAAAAATAATGTATGTCATATAAAATATATTCACCCAACCCATTATTGTAATCAAAACTTACCAGAAAGCATGTAGTCCTTGGCTCAGATGGTGTAGTAGAGTGGGCTCAGTAGCATCTCATTAGTGTGCAAGATCTTGAGAATCATCTGAACATGTGATGGAAGAATGCACTGTGCATGTAGAGGGTTGCAATTCCATTGAATTGTGGATAGTTTAACCAACATATGCCACAAGACCTAGAATTGCCTTATGTGTACCCAACAAAAAAAGGTTCACTGTTGTAAGCTAACTTTTTTGATGAATTTAAGCAAAATTCCCCAAATTCCAGGGCTTAACTTCCCATGGAAAATTGCAACCCTAGTGGTTGGGGAACTGAGGACTGAGCTTTTCCTCACATTGCTCCATTAGTACCTGCATTGTGACTAAGAGAGTAACCATTCCACTACAGCGCTCCAATTCAAATAAGGAGAGCGAAACCAGTTCCACTGCGTTTTTCATCCTTCCCTTCAAATCAGGGACTGATTTATACCTAGGACTCCAGGTGGGTGCAATTCATTATCAGGTAGGGTAAGTGTTGAATACCCCTGCACTACAGTAGCTTCATGTAAAACCTGGAGGGTAATGTAAGAGGATTTTGACATGGAGTTGTGTATCAGGAGTTCTCAAACAAATATATTGAACACTGTTCATCAAACCTATGGTAAACATTTCCACCCAGCCATGTAAAAACCTTAGTCGCAAGGGAAAATACTCCACCTAGTTCGAGCTCCATTTCCAGTTTAATCAAATCTAATAGTGAGCCTGAAGCACAGAGTATTGTTGTGGCCAGTTATTGCCACTTCCTGCCTGCATCTCACAATTATGACCTCATCATGTTATCATTGACTTCTTTATAAACTCTTCCACTCAATTAGATTTTATTCACTCAACTTCAGCCAGCCCATTAGGAATACAGCTTTACACTACAGGGAGAAGGTTTGCTTATCTTTGTAATAGGTATGTAAGGACGAGAGAGCACTGTGGCTGTAGCAAAGCCCTTTCTTCAAATGTTCCGTTTGAATTTAGTCGTAGAATCCTAACTCTAAGCTGCCGATCAACAATATTGCAGTCTAGCTAACCCTTAAGTACCTGGTCCTTGATCTTAACATGGCCCAGTAGATCTTGAATAAACACCAACACAACAACTTCTCAAGAATATCTTTATAATATCTATACAGATGGATTACCACAATGTGTGCCATGAGCCTGCGCTGACCAACTGGCAAGTGTCTTTACTGACATTTTCAACCTCTCAATGTCCGAGTCTGTAATACCAACATGTTTTAAGCAGACCACCATAGTCCCTGTGCCCAAGAACACTAAGGTAACCTGTCTAAATAGCTATCGACCTGTAGCGCTTCACCTCTGTAGCCATGAAGTGCTTTGAAAGGCTGGTCATGGCTCACAACAACATCATAATCCCAGAAACTCTAGACCCACTCCAATTTGCATACCGCCCCAACAGATCCATATGTGACGCAATCTCTATTACACTCCACACTGCCATTTCCGACCTGGACAAAAGGAACACCAATGTGAGAATGCTATTCATTGACTACAGCTCAGCGTTAAAGACCATAGTGCCCTCTAAACTCATCAATAAGCTAAGGACCCTGGGACTCAACACCTCCCTCTGCAACTGGATCCTGGACTTCCTGACGAGCCGCCCCCAGCTGGTAAGGGTAGGTAACAACACATCCGCCACACTGATCCTCAACACAGGGGCCCCTCAGGGGTACGTGCTCAGTCCCCTCCTGCACTCCCTGTTCACTCATGACTGCACGGCCAGGCACAACTTCAACACTATCATTTGCCCATGACACAACAGTGTTAGGCCTGATCACCGACAACGACGAGACAGTCTATAGGGAGGAGGTCAGAGACCTGGCCGTGTGGTGCGAGGACAACAACCTTTCCCTCAACTTGATCAAGACAAAGGAGATGATTGTGGATTACAGGAAAAAGAAGACCGAGCACACCCCCACTCTCATCGATGGGGCTGCAGTGGAGCAGGTTGAGAGCTTAAAGTTCCTTGGTGTCCACATCAACAACAAACAGTCGCGAAGAGGGTACGACAAAACCTATTCCCCCTCAGGAGACTGAAAAGACTTGGCATGGGTCCTCAGATCCTCAAAAGGTTCTACAGCTGCACCATTAGGAGCATCCTGACAGGTTGTATCACTGCCTGGTATGGCAACTGCTCGGCCTCCGACCGCAAGGCACTACAGAGGGTAGTGCGTACGGCCCAGTGCATCACTGAAGCCAAGCTTCCTGCAATCCAGGACCTCTATACCAGCAGGTGTCAGAGGAAGGCCCTAAAAATTGTTAAAGACTCCAGCCACCCTAGACATAGACTGTTCTCTCTGCTACCACACGGCAAGCGGTACCGGAGGGCCAATTCTAGGTTCAAGAGGCTTCTAAACAGCTTCTACCCCCAAGCCATAAGACTCCTGAACATCTCATCAAATGGCTACCCAGACAATTTGCAGTGCCCCCGCCCTCACCCCCTCTTTACACTACTGCTACTCTCTGTTGTCATCTATGCATAGTCACTTTAATATCTCTACCTACATGTACATACTGTACTACCTCAAATAACCGGTGCCCCGACACATTGACTATGTATCGGTACCCCCCCTGTATATAGTCTCACTATTGTTATTTCACTGCTGCTCTTTAATTACTTGTTACTCATATCTCTTATTCTTATCTGTATTTTTTTAAACCGCATTGTTGGTTAGGGGCTCGTAAGTAAGCATTTCACTGTAAGGTTGTACCTGTTGTATTCGGCGTATGTGACTAATACAATTTGATTTGATTTGATATAACTGGATGTAATCACCTCTATGCACAACTTTTACAGCATTAGCAAAGACCTGTGACTGAGCCTGAACAGCCCAGATTGAGGAGCATTGTCCTGGCACTGGTGTGAGATCAGATCCCAGGCCTGTCATTGGCCAGATGTGTCTAACAAGGTGCCTGTGTGAGAGCAGACAGGTATGAGGATAAACCACCCGGCCTGCAGGGTGTGCCTGTCAAAATGTCTTTAATTACAGCTCTGGTCTGCTTCCCAAATGCCACCCTATTCCCTATCTAGTACAGTACTTTTGACCAGGGCCCATATGGCTCAGGTCAAAAGCAGTGCACTATTTGGTAATAGGGTGGCATGTCGGACGCAACTGCGGTCAATAAACCCTCGCTGCAACGTCTGATGAAAGATGTATTCATGCTCAGCATATTGATCTCATCCAAAATTGATCTTATTACTGTAATGTGTCACTGTTTGTTGGGCCTTGTGGAATTAATAGATTTTTACATACAGGGCGTTTTCTCTGCAATATATGCAGTAGTTTTGGAGCGGTGTGTGTGTGTGTGTTGTGATTGACCCTTGCTTTGTTTACAGGATAGGCTCGAGCAGGCAGAGAAAAGTGCTTAAAGATGTGTGTGCACAGGCGTCATCATCTGCTTGTCTGTGTCTAAGTGTTCCGGTGTGTCTATGTGTTCCGGTGTGTCTAAGTGTTCCGGTGTGTCTCTGTGTTCCTGTGTGTCTAAGTGTTCCGGTGTGTCTAAGTGTTCCGGTGTGTCTAACTGTTCCGGTGTGTCTAAGTGTTCCGGTGTTTCTAACTGTTCCGGTGTGTCTAAGTGTGTTGGTGTGTCTTAGTGTGCCTGTGTGTCTAACTGTTCCGGTGTGTCTAACTGTTCCGGTGTGTCTTAGTGTTCCAGTGTGTCTAAGTGTTCCGGTGTGTCTAAGTGTTCCGGTGTGTCTTAGTGTTCCGGTGTGTCTAAGTGTGTTGGTGTGTCTTAGTCTGCCGGTGAGTCTAACTGTTCCGGTGTGTCTTAGTGTGCCGGTGTGTCTTAGTGTTCCGGTGTGTCTAAGTGTTCCGGTGTTTCTAACTGTTCCGGTGTGTCTTAGTGTTCCGGTGTGATTAAGTGTTCCGGTGTGTCTTAGTGTGTCTTAGTGTTCCGGTGTGTCTAAGTGTATTGGTGTGTCTTAGTGTGCCTGTGTGTCTAACTGTTTCGGTGTGTCTAACTGTTCCGTTGTGTCTTAGTGTTTCGGTGTGTCTAAGTGTTCCGGTGTGTCTAAGTGTTCCGGTGTGTCTTAGCGTTCCGGTGTGTCTAAGTGTGTTGGTGTGTCTAAGTGTGCCGGTGTGTCTAACTGTTCCGGTGTGTCTTAGTGTGTTGGTGTGTCTATGTGTTCCGGTGTGTCTTAGTGTTCCGGTGTATCTAAGTGTGTTGGTGTGTCTAAGTGTGCCAGTGTGTCTAACTGTTCCGGTGTGTCTTAGTGTGCTGGTGTGTCTTAGTGTTCCGGTGTGTCTAAGTGTTTTCCAGGGTGTCAAACTGTTCCTGTGTGTCTAAGTGTGCCGGTGTGTCTTAGTGTTCCGGTGTGTCTATGTGTTCCGGTGTGTCTCTGTGGTCCTGTGTGTCTAAGTGGTCCGGTGTGTCTATGTGTTCCGGTGTGTCTCTGTGTTCCGGTGTGTCTAAGTTTGCTGATGTGTCTTAGTGTTCCGGTGTGTCTGTGTGTGCCGGTGTGTCTATGTGTTCCGGTGTGTCTAAGTGTGCCAGTGTGTCTATGTGCGCCGGTGTGTCTAAGTGTGCCGGTGTGTCTATGTGTTCCGGTGTGTCTAAGTGTGCTGGTGTGTCTATGTGTTCCGGTGTGTCTAAGTGTGTTGGTGTGTCTAAGTGTGCCGGTGTGTCTAACTGTTCCGGTGTGTCTTAGTGTGTTGGTGTGTCTATGTGTTCCGGTGTGTCTTAGTGTTCCGGTGTATCTAAGTGTGTTGGTGTGTCTAAGTGTGCCAGTGTGTCTAACTGTTCCGGTGTGTCTTAGTGTGCTGGTGTGTCTTAGTGTTCCGGTGTGTCTTAGTGTTTTCCAGGTTGTCAAACTGTTCCTGTGTGTCTAAGTGTGCCGGTGTGTCTTAGTGTTCCGGTGTGTCTATGTGTTCCGGTGTGTCTCTGTGGTCCTGTGTGTCTAAGTGGTCCGGTGTGTCTATGTGTTCCGGTGTGTCTCTGTGTTCCGGTGTGTCTAAGTTTGCTGATGTGTCTTAGTGTTCCGGTGTGTCTGTGTGTGCCGGTGTGTCTATGTGTTCCGGTGTGTCTAAGTGTGCCAGTGTGTCTATGTGCGCCGGTGTGTCTAAGTGTGCCGGTGTGTCTATGTGTTCCGGTGTGTCTAAGTGTGCTGGTGTGTCTATGTGTTCCGGTGTGTCTAAGTTTGCTGATGTGTCTTAGTGTTCCGGTGTGTCTGTGTGTGCCGGTGTGTCTATGTGTTCCGGTGTGTCTAAGTGTGCCAGTGTGTCTATGTGCGCCGGTGTGTCTAAGTGTGCCGGTGTGTCTATGTGTTCCGGTGTGTCTAAGTGTGCTGGTGTGTCTATGTGTTCCGGTGTGTCTAAGTGTGTTGGTGTGTCTAAGTGTGCCGGTGTTTCTAACTGTTCCGGTGTGTCTTAGTGTGTTGGTGTGTCTATGTGTTCCGGTGTGTCTTAGTGTTCCGGTGTATCTAAGTGTGTTGGTGTGTCTAAGTGTGCCAGTGTGTCTAACTGTTCCGGTGTGTCTTAGTGTGCTGGTGTGTCTTAGTGTTCCGGTGTGTCTAAGTGTTTTCCAGGTTGTCAAACTGTTCCTGTGTGTCTAAGTGTGCCGGTGTGTCTTAGTGTTCCGGTGTGTCTATGTGTTCCGGTGTGTCTCTGTGGTCCTGTGTGTCTAAGTGGTCCGGTGTGTCTATGTGTTCCGGTGTGTCTCTGTGTTCCGGTGTGTCTAAGTTTGCTGATGTGTCTTAGTGTTCCGGTGTGTCTGTGTGTGCCGGTGTGTCTATGTGTTCCGGTGTGTCTAAGTGTGCCAGTGTGTCTATGTGCGCCGGTGTGTCTAAGTGTGCCGGTGTGTCTATGTGTTCCGGTGTGTCTAAGTGTGCTGGTGTGTCTATGTGTTCCGGTGTGTCTAAGTGTGCGGGTGTGTCTACTTGATCCGATGTGTCTAAGTGTGCCGGTGTGTCTAAGTGTTCCGGTGTGTCTAAGTGTTCCGGTGTGTCTAAGTGTTCCGGTGTGTCTTAGTGTTCCGGTGTGTCTTAGTGTTCCGGTGTGTCTAAGTGTGCCTGTGTGTCTTAGTCTGCCGGTGAGTCTAACTGTTCCGGTGTGTCTTAGTGTGCCGGTGTGTCTTAGTGTTCCGGTGTGTCTAAGTGTTCCTGTGTGTCTAACTGTTCCGGTGTGTCTAAGTGTTCCGGTGTTTCTAACTGTTCCGGTGTGTCTTAGTGTTCCGGTGTGATTAAGTGTTCCGGTGTGTCTTAGTGTTCTGGTGTGTCTAAGTGTGTTGGTGTGTCTTAGTGTGCCTGTGTGTCTAACTGTTCCGGTGTGTCTAACTGTTCCGGTGTGTCTTAGTGTTCCGGTGTGTCTAAGTGTTCCGGTGTGTCTAAGTGTTCCGGTGTGTCTTAGTGTTCCGGTGTGTCTAAGTGTGTTGGTGTGTCTTAGTCTGCCGGTGAGTCTAACTGTTCCGGTGTGTCTTAGTGTGCCGGTGTGTCTTAGTGTTCCGGTGTGTCTAAGTGTGTTGGTGTGTTTATGTGTGCCGGTGTGTCTTAGTGTTCCGGTGTATCTAAGTGTGTTGGTGTGTCTAAGTGTGCCGGTGTCTCTAACTGTTCCGGTGTGTCTTAGTGTGCCGGTGTGTCTTAGTGTTCCGGTGTGTCTAAGTGTTTTCCAGGGTGTCAAACTGTTCCTGTGTGTCTAAGTGTGCCGGTGTGTCTATGTGTTCCGGTGTGTCTATGTTTTTTTCCGGTGTGTCTCTGTGGTCCTGTGTGTCTAAGTGGTCCGGTGTGTCTATGTGTTCCGGTGTGTCTCTGTGTTCCGGTGTGTCTAAGTTTGCTGACGTGTCTTAGTGTTCCGGTGTGTCTATGTGTGCCGGTGTGTCTATGTGTTCCGGTGTGTCTAAGTGTGCCAGTGTGTCTATGTGCGCCGGTGTGTCTAAGTGTGCCGGTGTGTCTATGTGTTCCGGTGTGTCTAAGTGTGCGGGTGTGTCTACTTGATCCGATGTGTCTAAGTGTGCCGGTGTGTCTAAGTGTTCCGGTGTGTCTAAGTGTGCCGGTGTGTCTTAGTGTTCCGGTGTGTCTAAGTGTTCCGGTGTGTCTAAGTGTGCCGGTGTGTCTATGTGTGCCGGTGTGTCTAAGTGTTCCGGGGTGTCTAAGTGTTCCGGTGTGTCTAAGTGTGCCGGTGTGTCTTAGTGTTCCGGTGTGTCTAAGTGTTCCGGTGTGTCTAAGTGTGCTGGTGTGTCTATTTGATCCGATGTGTCTAAGTGTGCCGGTGTATCTAAGTGTGTTGGTGTGTTTATGTGTGCCGGTGTGTCTTAGTGTTCCGGTGTGTCTTAGTGTTCCAGTGTGTCTAAGTGTGTTGGTATGTTTATGTGTTCCGGTGTGTCTAAGTGTTCCGGAGTGTCTAAGTGTTCCGGTGTGTCTAAGTGTGCCGGTGTGTCTTAGTGTTCCGGTGTGTCTAAGTGTTCCGGTGTGTCTAAGTGTGCCGGTGTGTCTATGTGTGTTGGTGTGTCTATGTGTGCCGGTGTGTCTAACTGTTCCGGTGTGTCTAAGTGTTCCGGGGTGTCTAAGTGTTCCGGTGTGTCTAAGTGTTCCGGTGTGTCTAAGTGTTCCGGAGTGTCTAAGTGTTCCGGTGTGTCTAAGTGTGCCGGTGTGTCTAAGTGTTCCGGTGTGTCTAAGTGTGCTGGTGTGTCTATTTGATCCGATGTGTCTAAGTGTGCCGGTGTGTCTAAGTGTGCCGGTGTGTCTATGTGTGTTGGTGTGTCTATGTGTGCTGGTGTGTCTTAGTGTGCCAGTGTATCTAAGTGGGTGGGTGTGTTTCTGTGTGCTGGTGTGTCTAAGTGTGTTGGTTTGTTTATGTGTGCTGGTGTGTCTAAGGTGTTGGTGTGTTTATGTGTGCCGGTGTATCTAAGTGTGTTGGTGTGTCTATGTGTGCCGGTGTGTCTATGTGTGCTGGTGTGTCTTAGTGTGCCGGTGTATCTAAGTGTGTTGGTGTGTTTATGTGTGCTGGTGTGTCTAAGTGTGTTGGTGTGTTTATGTGTGCTGTTGTGTCTAAGTGTGTTGGTGTGTTTATGTGTGCCGTTGTTTCTAAGTGTGTTGGTGTGTCTAAGTGTGTTGGTGTGTTTATGTGTGCCGGTGTATCTATGTGTTGGTGTGTCTAAGTGTATGGGGTATCTAAGTGTGTTGGTGTATCTAAGTGCGTTGGTGTATCTAAGTGTGTTGGTGTGTCTAAGTGTGCCGGTGTTTCTAACTGTTCCGGTGTGTCTTAGTGTGTTGGTGTGTCTATGTGTTCCGGTGTGTCTTAGTGTTCCGGTGTATCTAAGTGTGTTGGTGTGTCTAAGTGTGCCAGTGTGTCTAACTGTTCCGGTGTGTCTTAGTGTGCTGGTGTGTCTTAGTGTTCCGGTGTGTCTAAGTGTTTTCCAGGTTGTCAAACTGTTCCTGTGTGTCTAAGTGTGCCGGTGTGTCTTAGTGTTCCGGTGTGTCTATGTGTTCCGGT
>NC_048569.1:72894786-72897286 GCF_013265735.2 Oncorhynchus mykiss | reverse complement strand
AAACATGCTCAATTTGGTTTAAATAATGCAAAACCAAAGTGTTGGAGAAGAAAGTAGAAGTGCAATATGTGCCATGTAAGAAAGCTAACGTTTAAGTTCCTTGCTCAGAACATGAGAACATATGAAAGCTGGTTGTTCCTTTTAACATGAGACTTCAATATTCCCAGGTAAGAAGTTTTAGGTTGTAGTTATTATAGGAATTATAGGACTATTTCTCTCTATACCATTTGTATTTCATTAACCTTTGACTATTGGATGTTCTTATATGCACTATAGTATTGCCAGTGTAACAATATAGACTCCGTGCCTCTCTTCGCTCCTACCTGGGATCGAACCAGGAACACAACGACAACAGCCACCCTCGAAGCAGCGTTACCCATGCAGAGCAAGGGGAAAAACTACTCTAAGTCTCAGAGCAAGTGACGTTTGAAACGCTATTAGCGCGCACCCCGCTAACTAGCTAGCCATTTCACATGGTTAATCTCGGGAGTTGATAACAGAGCCTGCTAACCTGGATTTCTTTTAGCTAAATATGCAGGTTTAAAAATATATACTTCTGTGTATTGATTTTAAGAAAGGCATTGATGTTTATGGTTAGGTACACATTGGCGTAACGATATGCACCGCATCGATTATATGCAACGCAGAGGACACGCTAGATAAACTAGTAATATCAACAACCATGTGTAGTTATAACTAGTGATTATGATTCATTGATTGTTTTTTATAAGATAAGTTTAATGCTAGCTAGCAACTTACTGTGGCTTCTACTGCATTCATGTAACAGGCAGTCTCCTTGTGGAGTGCAATGAGAGGCCGGTGGTTAGAGCGTTGGACTAATTAACTGTAAGGTTGCATGATTGATTCCCCAGAGCTGACAAGGTTCAAATCTGTCGTTCTGCCCCTGAACAAGGCAGTTAACCCACCGTTCCTAGGCCGTCATTGAAAATAAGAATGTGTTCTTAACTGACTTGCCTAGTTAAATAAAGATGAAATAAAGGTGTAAAAAAAAAAAATAAACAATCCAAATCAGCTCCCAAAAATACAGATTTCCGATTGTTATGAAAACTTGAAATCGGCTCGGTCGACCTCTAGTGTGTGTGTGTGTGTGTGTGTGTGTGTGTGTGTGTGTCAGAGTGGGACTGTGTCAGAATCACAGAAGACACCACTAATGATATACAGATGTGTAAAACACTCCAATTTGCCCACACCATGAGCTGTGAGAACACACACACACACACACACACACACACACACACACACACACACACACACACACACACACACACACACACACACACACACACACACACACTCCTGGTTTGAAAAAGCAGAAGTGCTGAGCTGGTAGCTAGATTGTACCACCATCGGGATAGACACCAACAGAGCACAGCCTGGGATCTCATATAGTAGAGGGGGCTAGCACTCGGGGTGTGTCTGGTGTGTGTGTGTGTGTGTGTGTGTGTGTGGTGGGAAAGGGCACTGGAGCACCAAGCCTAGAGGGTAGGCAACAGGCAACAGGGGTCATGGTAATGTAATGTATTACATCAACAGCTCAAACCAGGTGTGCGGTTCACATACACACATACAAACGCACACACGTACACACACCCTCCCTTGATCATCAGAAGAATGGAAACTGGTCTATATTCAGTGTGGAGCGAGTCAATGCTGTTATGGCGATGGAAAATGACTTCACACAGAGCAGACAACATATGAAAATCACACACACACACAAACAGAGACAGGAAGGGATGAGTATAGAGTATGAAGTGAGGAAGAGATACTAAGAGAGGTAGACAGGAAGGGATGAGTATGAAGTGAGGGACTAGAAGAGATACTAATAGAGGTAGACAGGAAGGGATGAGTATGAAGTGAGGGACTGGAAGAGATACTCAGAGAGGTAGACAGGAAGGGATGAGTATGAAGTGAGGGACTGGAAGAGATACTCAGAGAGGTAGACAGGAAGGGATGAGTATGAAGCGAGGGACTAGAAGAGATACTCAGAGAGGTAGACAGGAAGGGATGAGTATGAAGTGAGGGACTAGAAGAGATACTCAGAGAGGTAGACAGGAAGGGATGAGTATGAAGTGAGGGACTGGAAGAGATACTCAGAGAGGTAGACAGGAAGGGATGAGTATGAAGTGAGGGACTGGAAGAGATACTCAGAGGTAGACTTACAGAGAGGATGGCAATAAGAATGCCAGCAGCACAGAGCACAGCATCGCTGATAGTGTCTCCATTTTTACATGGGTACCGGATGGACTCGTCAGAACAGTAAAAACCTCTCTGGTACGGCTGTATGGTGCTAGACTCTATTATCAGGAAGGGCAGGCCAGCTGCACAGAGAGAGAGAGGGAGAGAGAGTGGGGGTGAAGGGAGAGAGAGAGGGAGAGCATGGAAGAGAGAGAGAGGGAGGGGGAGAGGGAGGGGGAAGAGACAAAGACAGTAGGTCAGTGACTTGGACACAAACAGGAGGTTGAGGGAGGGGGCGTGCGGG